>NC_091861.1:28456322-28683822 GCF_037783145.1 Equus przewalskii
TAATGTGAAAATACAACAAATTCTGGCTCTATAGGTAAGAGGTGATGGTGCTTGGGTAATTGATAAACTATGGGGGAAAAAATTAAGTTAGATGCTTCCCTCGTACCAGGCACCAAAGTCCATTTCAGGTGGGTTAAAGAGCTGATAATAGAACACGCACGTAAAAGTAATGGAAAAAATATGAGTTATTATTCAATTTATCTTGGGGCTGGAAAAAGACGTAAGCCTTTTACATCAAAGATAAAAGCTTTTTTTAGAGGTGATTATATAACAAAACAACTTTTGAATTTTAAAAAGACCATAAGCAAAGTTAAAAGGCAAAGGATAAATTAGTTTAAAAAATTCACAACATTTATGACGGTCAAAATTTTAATAATAAATAGAGTTCTGATAAATCAGTAAGAAAAGGCCAAACACTGTGATAGGCCATTGCACAAAGAGTGTAGTTTACCAAAAAATATGGGGCGAATTATTACAATTATGCATGACTTGTTACTAGTCAGTTCGGCAAGAGTTAACAAGAATAGCAATATGTAGCTTTTCCAGTGCGGCAAAGAATATGAACTTTCATACAGTCTGGTCTGTAACTCGATATTGTATCTCTGCAGAGAAGTGAGTTCACAGGTGTCAAAAGCCTTAACATGCGTAAATCTCCGGGAGGTGTAGTAATTTTACATCTCTGCATTTATTGTTAGGAGGGCAAAATAGAGACTTTTTCAGAAAACCGGAAACTGAGAGAGTTTACCACCAAGAAACTCTGAGCAATTTCCATGCTATGCTTCAGACGGAAGGAAAACAATTCTAGACATAAGTTCCGAGATGCCAGAAAGGATGATCGCAAAGATATTTTTTAAACATTTGGGTCAATAAAAAGTACTGGCTGCAAATAATAACAATAATCATATCTAATAGGATAGACTAGAATAGTGGACAGAAACTAGAGGTAATTGGGGAGGGGTGGGGTCAGAGGTAAACTGTGGGAGAGATGTTTATTATCTTCAAACTTTCGTGCATTCTAAGAGTAACCCGAGTAATGCCTAAAACAGTAGACTCAGAGTCTTTGACTTCCAGACAAAATACGGAATGAGAAAAATAATTGCAGTCGATCCACAAGATGGCAAGTAAGAAAGAAGAAGAAGGGTGGGGGGGGAGCAGAAATCCTGGGACGAATATAAATAAGTAGAAATAGATCAGTAATCATAACGAATGTAGGTCAGTTCTCCAGTTAAAAGTCACCGGGGCTGTGGGGAGGTCTGGCCGGTCTCAGGGAGCATGTGGGATGAGTGTGGGGCCAAGGGTCCTGCAGCGGCTGGTGACGGGGGGCTGCACCCCAGGCACGGGCGTGTGCTTGTGTGGGGTCGTGGGCCTGCTTCCCCTAGGTCCCTCTCTCTAGGCCCCTCCTCAACTTGCATCCTCCGCCCCCATCCTTGGGAGGGGGTGTCCAGGCTGGGCCACCACCACTGCAGCTCTGGGGAGGGTTTGGGAATGGGGTCACTTGGGGAGATGAAAGCTTCACCTGCAGCTGAGTGTGGGAGAGGCATTAACAATGATTTTCTTCTTCCAAAAACCGGGAGGCGGGGGTTGTCGTGAAAGTCGGGGAGCCAGGCGGCTGTTATGTCATCCCATTCGTGCCTGGAGCCGGAACGTGGGGCAGCGTCTGTCTTCTGCCCGCCTCCCTCCAGCTGCCCCTCTGTTCAGCTCCCTGCTGGACGCTCTCCAGGAGCCTCGGCTGGGGCTGTGCACACACAGCCTGTTATCACGTGACGTGGGACCCCTGCCTTCACCGGGTCCTTGAAGACCGCCAGCAGAGAACGAAGGTGAGGCTGCGGGAGGAGCGTGCTGGGGAGAAGACGGTGTCTGGGAGCATCTTAGAGCAGGTGGGGGCAGCGTGGGCACAGGGCCCCCTTAGAAGGGCCCCTCACTTGGTTCCATGCTCTGCGGTCGCTATCTCGAAATTCTTAATCATTTTTGAAAAGGGGGCCTCGCGTTTTCATTTCCACTGGACCTACAAATTATGTCGCTGGTCCTGGGCAGGGGCGCGGAAGCCAAGGAGCAGTAGTTTCCAAACTTTATGCCTGTCAAAATCACTCTGGCTGCATCTCACTAACATTACCACTGATAATAATAATAAAAATCCCCTGGAAAATACTTATGAGCTCTGGAGTGAGGCTTGAGAATCTAATTTTAACAAGGAAACACCCCTCCCTCCCAAGCTGATTCTGAAAGAGCCAGAACCATCGTGCAGAAGCCACCTCCTTAAGGAGCCCATAACGCTGATTTCACAGAGCGGGAAACTGAGGCCCAGAGATGGCAAAGGCCCCACCCTTCCCATCACACAGCTCGATTAGTGGCAGAGCTGAGCCTAGAACCTGGGTCCTGGACCCTTCCCAAGGGCTCCTGACAAATCCGCATGCACACGGGAGCAAGGACAACAGGCCCTGGTTGATATCTCTCCTCGGACCAGACTCGGCCCGGCCTCCCTAAATAGACACTGGCTGGCTTGCAGCGTCGAAGAAAATCAGGTGTGGTTCTCACCGTCACAGCCGTCAGAGACACAGCCACCACGGACAGTTATCCTCCCCTCTGGGCCCTGAGCCCCTCACTGGGCCTGGAAGAGGGGCTGCCCCCTCCCCCAGGAGCCTCCCTGCCTGCTGCCCAGGCGTTGGGTTGTGGCGCCTCGTCCTGCCGCCCATTGGCACTTCTTCACGAGTTAGGCTTCTCCCAGGATGGGGGCATCCATTGGGGAGGATGGAGCTTCTGGGTGCTGACTCGCGTGTACCCCTGCCCTATGCGAGTAAGAAAGGGGATCAACCCCTCCTCTGTCCTCTCCCACCCCCCAAACCCTAAAGAGGCAGAGGAACAGATCCTCCTTCTGGCTGTGGCCAAGGAGCCACCTGGAGGCGGGGACGTCACGGGCTGAGATGGGGAGAGGGATCCAGAAATAGGAAGGCATCCGGTTCCCGGAGAATGAGGGGCTGCGTTTAGCCCTGGTCCTTCCTGCAACCCGCTCAAGGGCCGTGGACAAGTTGTCTAACATCCCTGGGCCTCGGTTTCCTCCTCCTATAAGACGGGGGCCCCCCCTTTCCTATCTTGCGCGGCTGGCCCCGGGGAATCACTTGATGGACGTGGAGGGAATGAGAAACAGGGCTGTGGCCGTCCACGGTGGGTACCTTCTTCTGGGATGTCAGAGCACTCGTCCTTCTTGTTACCTGGGGCCCGGCTCCAGCCCCCTGGTCTCACTGTGCCCCCTGGGAGCCAACTGCAGACACCGCCAGGCCCCACCACACCCCTCCAGGTTGGTGCTCAGATGGGGCCTTCTCTGTGAGGTCCTCCACGGCCACCCTTTTAAAATGGCGACTCCCTCTCTGCCAGCAACGTCTGTCCCTGTTCCTTGTCCCCTGTTTCCCAGAAATGTTCATTACCATCTGACACTCATTTACCGATTTGCCTTGCACCTGTTTCCTCCAGTGGGCATGAGGGCAGATGGCGTTGGCTGTCGTGTTCCTTGCTCCATCCCCAGGCCTAAGGTAGCGCCCGGCACACGACAGGTACTCAAGTATTCGTGCAGTAACGGATGGAGTATGGGCTTTGGAGTCAGACTGTTGTCTCGACTCAAAAAACTGGCCAGCTGTGTGCTGTTGGCCAAGTTACTTAACCTCTCTGAACCTCAGCTTCCTAATCAATAAATTGGGCACAGACAGTACTTCTTTCAAAGAATTGTGTGAATTAAAAAGGCATAAAAGCGTCCCGCTGGGCTGACATGAGAATGTGACGGGCGGCTTTTGTAGCTGTGAATAATTAGGGGTACAGCAATGGTGTGGGACATTTTCCAAATAGGCAAGTGACCCCCTGCTTTGTGGGTTACGGAGCTGCAGCCCAGGGGTCCTGGAGCAAGAGCTGGCTGAGCTTCAGATGGCTCAGGCCCAGCTGGGGAGGAAGCTGCAAGAAGCCACAGGGGTGGCCAAACAGGTGCTGGCCAAAGGGCCCCCAGAGAGACTGGCCCTGGTGCCCGGGCCAGAGAGGGGCTGCAGGGCTGTTCCCAAATGGAAGAGGGTTCCCTCCTGGCGAGTGAAGTCAGACTCTCCACCAGAAGCAGTTGCCTCACAAAGTAAAGTGTATTTGCGGCAAATAGGAGACCATGAGGAATCATCTCCAGAGTCATGGCTCCCAGAACAGAGGAAAGCAGGGACCTTTTATTTCGTCTGGAGGATGAATATCCAGAAGGGAGAGGTGGGTATCCTCTTGCACAGGCTCAGCTGGAAAACATGCTCCCACATACACTGCAGGTTAGGGCAATAAGGCCTAAGCTCCTCCTGGAGAGATCTTAGCATTAAAAATAAGGCAGGGGCCGGCCCCGTGGCCGAGTGGTTAAGTTCTCGCGCTTGGCTTCAGTGACCCAGGGTTTCGCCAGTTCGGATTCTGGGCACAGACATGGCACCGCTCATCAGGCCACAGTGAGGCGGCGTCCCACAGGCCACAACTAGAAGGACCCACAACTAAAATATACAACTATGTACTGGGGGGATTTGGGGAGGAAAAAGCAGGAAAAAAACAAAAAGAAGATTGGCAACAGTTCTTAGCTCAGGTGCCAATGTTTAAAAAAAATATATAATAAGGCAAAAGTCGGCCATTGCTCTTGTGGTGAGGGCTGGTCTGGTTCAGGGAGGTTGGTGACTGCATCTCCTTAACATAACAAAAGGGAAAAAACAATTTGGAAAAAGGGTTAAATGCTTCCAAAGCCACCCTTGGGTTCCTCAGGGCAACCAGTCAGTGGCAGGGCCAGCCGTTCATGCTGCGGGAGAAGCTGGTGGAAGCAGAGCAGGGGGAGAATTGTCTGACAAACAAATGGTAAGCAACAGGATCTATTGGAGTAAATGAGGAAGCCATTTGGTATAAACCTAATTTGGCCTGACTTTGTTTTTCCAAAGGGGTCTGACATGGCCGTTGAGCACACATTGTATATCTGCCTCAAGCATTTGCTATGACAAAAACAAAGGCCCTTAAGATAAAGGTGCAACTTCCCCCCAACATGGCATTTCCTTAAGGATAAGCATCTCTCCCGAGGCTAGGAACTGATGGCTGCGCTCACCTGGGACAACCCAGTTCACCTGTGACCACCCGGCTCACTTGTGACCACCCGGCTCCAGACAACAGACCTGCCACCTGCTGTGTCCACCAAGACAGGAGACCTACCTGTTGTGTCCATCAATCACTGTACCGACAGAGCAGTCTCATGACCATTGTAAAAGGACATTTCAATCCCATGTGGACCATGCTTTCTGAGGGGATATAACCACTCTGTGAACCCCACTTCTTTGGTGCCCTTTCTTCCTTGGGGAAGGAAGGCCCCAGGCTATATGGTCCTCACATTTGGCTCAGAATAGACTCCCCCCAATTTCCATTTATAGATTGGTTATGGATTGGACTGCAGGGAGGGGTCCCCCCACTTGGTCTCCCCAAGCCACCTTGTCCTCGTTTGTCAAATGGGGGTAAGAACACCCAGGCTTTGGGTTGTTGGAGCTCAGTGGGGAAATGTGTGTAGATTTGCTGCCCGTGTGGCAGGTGCCCAGCTGGTATGAGAACTCATCCTGACGCCTCTCCCTAAGGCAGCGATGAGCGCCTCCACCCGCCTGGGGGCTGGGGGTCTGAATCTCCCAGGGAGCCGGAGGCTGGCCCAGGAGAAGAGAGCTTGGGGAGCGGCCCTGTCTCCACATCTCCTCCAGCCGCTCCTCCCACCTCCCACTCCCAGCCACTGGGTCACGGAAGATGACTCTGCTGAGAGGTGGGCCAGGGACTCTGATCTCCGTGGAGATGGCTCCTGCACCACCCAGGACCACAGACCTCAGAAGATCGCTGGGCCAGGACCTCTGGCCTCGGACCCAGCTGGGAGAGACTGGGCAAGTCCCCTCCTGTCTGTACCCCAGGGTCCCTTCCCGCCCCGTCTGTGTTTCTGATGCTCTCTGGCTCTGTTGGGGCCTCCCTCCCTCCCTCCCACACAGAGGAGGGTACAGCAGGGGCTGGCAGACATATGACAGGCATCTTCCTCCGGCTCCCTGTGATGTGGACTCCTGGGGGCCAGCAGGTCAGGCTGGAGTCAGGATTTGTGGTCTGTGGGAGGAAGAGAAACGTGGAAGGCCACAGCACGAGGAAGCCCAGGGTTTTGAGGGAATTGCCAGAAGTGCTTCCTGGAAGTGAGGAGTGGAGGCAGTAAGGAGGTGTCGCTGAAGACGCCCCGCACGCAGCCTGAGGCCCATTTCAGTACCACCCCGCAGAACCCTGGGACCTCAGTCAGCACCTCAGTGGGTACGCCTGTGACCTATGGAAGCCGAGGTGTGCTGCAGCCAGCCCAGCCCAGCCCTGGGCCTGCAGCCTGGACCCCAAGCCCACGGAGATTGTCTGGTATGACGCCCAGAGAGGGGAAGCGTCTTGCCCAGTGCCCCACAGCGAGCTAGTGGCAGAGCTGGAATTAAAATCAACTTCTCAGTTCAGTGTTCTTTCCGCTCTCCCCTCCAGGCTCAAGCCTGTCCTGGGACTGAGGCTGCGGACCCCTGGGTACCCCACCGACTGCTCTGGGTGTCCCCACAGGGGGAAGCTCTGGGTGTCCCGGAGTGAGGGTTGACCCCAGCCAACATCTGCTGGTTGTGTGGCTTTGGGGACTCTATTTAATACCCCGACCCCAGTCCCTCGTCTGCACGTGGAGATAACCACGGACAGAGCGCTGGGCTGAGGGGCCCCTGCTACTGTTTTCCTGGGCTGCTGTCATTCCTAAATATCTCCCCACCCCCAGGTGGAGGCCAGTGTGGCCCAGCTCTCCAACACCACTGGGCGGCGGCTGGAGCAGGGGAAGCTGGTGGGCAGTGGGGGCCAGCAGCGGAAGCGCCAGGAGCCCTGGAAAGCTGCAGGGTAGAAGGCAAGGGCAGGGCTGGGGGAGGGGACAGGAGAGGCCCAGCCCCTCCTCCGAGTCCCGGATCAACCTGCAGGCCATCCCAGACTGACCACCAGGTGGCAGCACAGGCTTTGCAGAGGAGCTGGGGGAGCTGGCAGGTGGAGGAAGGAGAAAGGGGCCCTTTGTGACATCTGGGGACAGCCTGGGGCTAGGGGAGCAGGGGAGGAGATGGAAGATGGGCTGGAGCTGGGTTCTGGTCTTGGACACCGGCAGGTTCTCCCTCCCCCTTGGCCCTCCCCCAGGTCTCTCGGGACAAATGCTGGACCCAGAAGCCCAGTTCCCGGACCTGGGAGAGGATGTCTCCTTCTCCAGGCCCCACCCCTCGCCGCCCTGTGGTCCTCAGTCTGGATAGACCCTCAGCCTGGGACCTTCAGCCTGGGTGGACTCTCAGCCTGGATGGACCCTCAGCCTGGATGGACCCTCAGCCTGGGACCCTCAGCCTGGGTGGACCCTCAGCCTGGGTGGACCCTCAGCCTGGGTGGACTCTCAGCCTATGATCTTCTGGAGGTCAGGGGTCAGGCTGTGGGTTTCACTGGGAGGACCCTCATGGTGGAGGTTGGGGGGACACCCCTGAGGGTCTGGGTGTCCTGCAGGGCCTGTGGGTGAGGAAGCAGCTGCATGGTCCCTGGGTGGGCTCAGTGGGCAAGACCAGCGGGGCCAGCCTGGCGCCGTCTTCCCTCTCCTGCTGCTCCCTGGGCCCGCAGGGCCTCCTTACGGCCCGTCCTCAGCACCTCTCTCTGGCACCTTCCATCCTGGATCCTGGGCAGAATCTGGACTTCCTCTTCTCCCTGTGCTGGACACCGGGGAGGACAGGGTGGAGCAGAGGCGAGGCCAAGGCTACAGACCCTCCTCTCTTCTTCCCTGGTCCGAAGCTGGGGGTCTCCTTGAGGGTCAAGGAGTGGTGCCAGGGGCACGGCCAGATGTCCTGGAGAGGACTGCAAGGGACAGGGCTCAGCCTTGGCTAAGGAAGAGCGCACAGAGCTGGCGACAGAGGAAACCGAGGCCGGGCCGGGCCTAACCAGCAGCACAGGCGTGGAGCCGGCGTGGGGCTGCCTGACGAGCGTCCTCCCCGGAGGATGGATTGGGGGTCCTCTCCCTCCATCCTGGCCCACCCTAGCCCATGGAGCTGGTGGGGGGGCCAGGAGGGAGGCACCTCAGGGGCGCGGCCTCGCTGCTGAAAGCTCTGTGGTTCTCCGAGGACAGGGTGTCCTGGGTGAGGTGGCTGGGACGTGGGGCGCAGGCTGGGCACGGGCTCAGGGAGGGTGGGGTCCCCGAGGGCAGAAGCAGGTACTTCTCGCCGGTCGGTCGTTGGCTCTGATGCTGCAGGAGCAGCCTGGCTAGAAGCCACCAGCATGCACGCAGCTTGGGGAGGGCTGGTCCAGCGTAGTGGTCTCCTCACCGCCCTGGGCTGCGCCTGCCTGCTCCGTCCTCCCCACAAAGCCCCAGACCCTAGAGCCAGTCCCAGCCCTGCCAGTCTCCACCCCCTCCCCACAGTTCTCTATGGGGGGCTCTCCTCCCTGTGTGCCCCCTCCCCCGGCCCAGGAAACCCAGCCCTGTCGTCTGTGCCCCTCACCCCCTCTTCCCCACTCCTTAAACAGTTCCCACATCCAGGGTTAGGAGCTCGTGGGCGCCTCACTGCTCACGGCTGGACTGCGGAGGAGATGCACAAGTAAATGCGTAGTGAAGCAGGAGGCACCCCCCACCCCACCATGCCTCGAGCTGCATCCCTGCTCAGAGGGGGTCTCGTGGTGTGGCTGGGGAGCATGTCTCCCATCCACAGGGTGGTGGCCTTGGGGAGCTTCCAGCTAGCACTTCGTGCCCAGCGCAGCTCTGCTCTCCTGTCCCATCTCTGCGGGCATCCTCAGCCAGGACAGCTCACTTGTAGCCTAAAACCCGGAATAAGCGCATGTGGGGAGCAGGATGCACCAGGCAGAGCAGCCACCGGCAGAACTGGGCGGAGGCCGGGCTGCAGCTCCTGGGGCAGCAGGACCCTGGACGGCACTAAGACGGCCCCCGGAGGCCCAGGCGGGCCCCTCCCTCTGCTGCTTGGCTTGCCGGGCGAGAGGAAAGGCCCCCAGTTCTGCTGAGCTTACCACTTTCAAACTCCTTCCTGAGGTTTTTTTTTTTAATGATTAGGGAGTTGGTCCACGTTGGCTCATCCTGGCAGCATCACAGGCATTGCCAAACTCTCGGAACCGCCCGTGGGGCTGGGGCCTGCCTGGGGCGCTCTGCTCCTCCTCTGGTGGGTCCGACAATGCTGGCCTTCCTCCTGGAGCTGGGGGAGGCCGGGCTTGTTCACGTTCCCAGATGGCAGGGGCCAGTCAGGCCGCCTCCTGGGAGTTACGAGAGGTCAGGGAGGTCAGGGGATGGGTTCGGCCCAGGGAGCTGGGGTACGGGAGCTCTCACCTGCTACAGGTGCAAAAGGTGTGGCTTTGTTGTTTCTTGGAGGCTGCGGCCAGTGGATCAACCCTCCCCCAGGCCTGGCCTCGCCCTGGGAGCTGTCCCCCAGGAGCCCTCCTATTCCAGAGTCAGGAAAGCCTGCCCCTTCCCCACCAGGGCCAGGCCCAGGATCTAGGCTCTGGACCCCCTGGAAGAGTGCACTAGGTGCATGGAACCCTCACTGCGGGACATCCCCCAACCCCCTGCCTGGGGGGCGCAGCAACCCTGGGGACAGCCTGCAGCTCCGTGGCAGCGGCCCTGCCCCCCAACCCCCCAGCTACGTCATCGGAGCTGTCTGCGCTTGCACCTGGCTTCCCAAGCTATGAGACACGGCTCCCGGCCTGCCTCCCCACGCCGCTGGCGGCTCACACCCTGTCATCTGGGGTGGCCGCAGCATCCTGGGGTGTTCCCCAGAGCCCCTCTCAGCAAGGCGCCCCTGACGGCCCCCAACTACCCCAGTGGGCGGTGGGCCTGGGACCCAGCCCTCTGGAGAAGGGAGACCAGCTGGTGGCCTGTAGGAAAACGGAGCTGCAGTGGACAAATCCTCCTTCTCCAACTCAGGGACCGATTCTCCCAGCCTCACCCGGGCTCTGTAAGGGGCTGAGGAGCGGAAAAGGACCAAGAGTGGGTGAGCCTCGACCTGGCCGGGTGCAGGTCTCGGTGTGGCCTGTGAATGGGAGCGCGGCCTGTGCGGGGCAGATTCTGGTAAAAATGTGTGCACAGATGGGTGTGTAGGGCCTCGGCTTCTGGACAGAGAATTGGCCTCTCAGGGCCCTGCTCTGAGGAGGAGTAGCACCCACTTCCCAGTGCTGTCCTGACTCTCAGGCTGCTGTCGCACCTGTCTGCTGGCCCAGCTCACAGCGTCCTCCGTCTGAGTCTGTCACAGCGACGATTTTTTTCCTTTTAGCTGTTGAGTCTGTTTTACATACAGTCAAACGCAGACCTCAAGTGCCTGTACAATGTGTACACATCAAGACACAGTGCAGCCCTCCCCACCCCCACTGATCTGCGCTGTGAACGGTCACCTGCGGGCGCCACCTGTGTCCTAGTCACCTGTGTCCCTCTAGCACTCAGCACTAGGTGCCAGTTCGTACGTGGGAAGCTTTTTCTTGACTAACCTGCCTTCCCCGGACGCAGGGTCCCTCACACTCTCTCCCCCGTGGAGGGGGCCTTGGATGCCCAGGGTGTGTCCAGAGACAGCCCCACTGAGTCGTCGGGTCCAGGCTGAATCCGCTCTGTGGTCCTGCCCCTGAGCTCTGCCCGCAGCTCCCAGCTCCCCTCTCCACTGGCACAGAGGCTTCCTGGGCCCCTGACCCAGGGAGGCGGGGAGCCGAGGGTCCTGGCCATCCCCGGGGTGCTGAGAGCTGAGGCTCGGTTTGAGCGCTGCCCCGGGAGGCCAGCCTGCTCTGGCCTGGGAGCGGCTCTGGGGGTCTGACCCCGCCTGTCACAGCCTCCCGTCCAGGGCTGGGGCTCGCCCACGGGCAGCCACGAGCGCTCTGTCTTCAGGGCTGGGCCCTGCACCTCCTTCTCGCTATGCCTGGGGCGAGGCCTCCGTTTCTCTACCACATGAGGGGGCGATAAAGAAGGGCCTTCAAATTTGGGGGGCGTGCACCAGAAATGTCTTTACAAACAATGATATTTGAAACCTTAATACTTAAAATAGAGAAAAGTGGAGCCACTCAGGCAGAATGAGGCATGAGGGGCCCAGAGCCCCACCCACCAGGACCAATGCTCTCCCCTTCCCCCAGGAGCTCCAGGGGCCCCAGCAAGATGCTTGGCTTCCATGACACGTGCTCCGAAGTCCCTGGTGATGGGGCCTGCTCCAGAGAGAGGTGTGTGGCCCCCAGACTCCTCCAGTCACCCCGAGATACCCCCTGACCGTGACGGGGGAGGTGAGGGTAGGCAGGCTGTCCCTTGCGGGGGGATCTCCTAGCAGAAAAGAAGGAGAGGAAGTGACCAGCTATTGACTGAGCACTCACTGATATACTGGAAGCCTTTATCCCCAAGACTATCCCACAAGTGGGTTGTTACAACTCCCTCATACAGATGACAATTTGGCTCAGAGAGTTGAGAGGACTCTGCCCAGGATCACACCCCTGGCTCCCTCCAGGAACGGCAGGTCACAGTGAGGAGTCCAGCATGTGGGAGAATCTCCAACCAGACGGGTGCCTCTGCTGTGTTGGGAGATTTATGTCATCCAATAGTCACTCAACAAACACCCCAGGCATGAAGCAGAGAGTCTGTGTCATGGCAGGAAAGGGGTAGTCTTTGCCCAGAGACTGCTGTCACCAGGAAGCCTGACCTTTCCTTAGGACAGCAGGAGGTGGGAACTCAGTGTCTTTCAGGCCTCTGTGACCAAGCAGACCTGCTCCCCTGGGCTGGCCTGAGGGTGGCTGTGGAGGGGTGGGGCCCGGCGCTGGTGGACCCAGGACCTCGTGAGGGGCAGGTGGGAAGCAGAGTGCTGGATTCTGAGCCCAGGGGCAGCCCGGGCAGGACAGGTCAGGAGGAGAGGGGCTGCTCAGGCTTCCTGGGGGGCTGGTTCTCCAGCTCTTTGCAGACCAGCAGGAACCCTCACGACCACCAAGAAAGTGTGCTGCTCTCTGAGGCGGGAGCCTGGGGAGGGCAGGGGCTGATCCAGCCCGCTTACCACGCTCCCCTGCACCTGTCGCTAGGCTGTCCCAGTAAATACGCGCTCAGTGAAGATGTGGGGAGGAGATTTGTGTCCCGTGTCCCCAAATTCCCCCCAGAGCCCAAGATCCAGAGAGGCCTTTTCTCTGTCCCTTGCCCCCGGTGGGGGACCTGCTGAGAGCAGAGCCAGCAGCAACGGGCTGGAGGCCTCACAGGTAGCCTAGAGCTGCCCCTGCGGTGGGGAACCGGCCCGGGGCGCTGGGGTGGGAGGAACATGGCGGGGATGGTGATGGGCTGGGGGCCCGAGGGGGCGGGAGGGGGTCGCCTGCAGGAAACCTGGTGGAGGTCAGAGGAGGAGCTCACGGGTGTGGAAGGAAGGGAGGAAGGAGAGAGGGAGGGAAGGTGGGAAGGAAGGAAAGAGGGAAGGAAAGCATATGTTATTGTTTCCTGTCCACACCAGTCTCCCGCCGTGAGACCCTTGGTGTCTCTGTCTTGACAAGCTGTGCCGTTCGATACCACCCGCGGCCTCAGAGCACAGGTTTCAAACACCTCATATCAGAAATAATTTAAAACGTCTCAGTCATGTTTACATTTATTACGTATTGAAATGACAATATTTTGGATATATTAGGTTAAGTAAAATACGTTATTAAAGTTAATTTCACCCGTTTCTTTTTACTTTCTTAAGTACTATGGCTAGAAAATTTAAATGACATGCGCGGTTCACGGGACGTTGGCTGGGCACCATGATCTGAGTGAGTCTCTGGTTGGTTCTCTGCCCGCTCTGGATCCCAGGCTCTGCCTATTGCGCAGCCCAGCCCTGCCACCGGGACTGGCTGACCTCTGGGCCTGTGCGTGGGGTCAGGTGGTCAGAGGCCTGGGGGTTGTGCTCGACTCGCAGCCCCTCAATGCAAGTGAAGGAACGGCCCAGGGAGGACCCCTGACCGCCCGAGGGCCCCGGCCTGAGCCCAGATCTGAGTCGGGATCAGCGAAGGAACTCGGCAAACACGACACACAGGCAGGGCTGACCTTGTCAGGCACCCGCCGTGGGTCAGGCACGACCTCTGCGCAAACCCATGTGATCCGAGCGGTAGATGTGTGGGGCGGACAGCATCAGCTCTATGTCTGGGGAAACTGAGGCTCTTGGAGATTGAGGAGCTCAGCCCGGGTCACAGGGCTCCTCAGTGTCAGAGCCGTGATTTAAATAAAATTTATTGGACTTCAAAACCTCTCCTTTTCACCTCCAGCTTGTCCATGAGGAGGCTTCAGCCTGGAGGCAGGGGTGGGGTTCAGGAACTCCTTCCATAGGGAGGGAAGGGATGCGTTTCAAACGGGGGACAGGACCCACATTCTCAGAAGGCATTCTGAGTCCCTCCACGTGTCTGGTCCACGCGTCACTCCCTGCCATCTACGGCGGGAAGGGCCACCCGGGTTCGCCAAGGCCGCCCAGGGGTGCACAGTGCGGCTGCGCTTTGAGGCCAGGACTCCCGGACCGTGACACTTCCGCCATTCAGGTGATGACCTGTTTCAACGGGGCTGGAGAAGCCTGGATTCCCAGGGCAGCCGCTCGAAACTGGGCCCTCGAGCTGTGGGTCCCAAGGCCCTGGGCTCTGGGGCCGATGAGGAGGACAGACCATTTTATTGCCACCTGCTCTGTAATTAATGACTTAACGACCTTTTGAGAGGCAAAAGGAGCCCTTGACAGCCTCTCAGGGCATGACCCCGAGGAGAGCTGAGTCTGCGTGCCCTGTGGACTCGGGTGGGCGTACTCACTGCCAGGACCTGCTCTGCTCTCCCATCTTCGTGGCTCCTCCTCTCTTGGGCCTGGGGATCACCATGGGGGACCTGTGGCCGAAAGCAGACACCTCCCGCTGCAGCTGGGGCTGGCGCTGGCACTCAGGATGCTGTCTGCCGTGGCGAGGGATGGCACCGATCCTAGGTCCCTCCTGTCCAGCCTGAAGGCCATTACACCCCGGCTCTGAGGGCCCTCCCTGCTGGGTTCACGCACAGTCACAAGGTCCTTCCTGGGACACACTCCCCTCGGGGGCCTGCCCCAGAGGCCGGGTCCAGGCACAGCTGGTCAGCTTCCAAGCTGCACTTGAGCTCTGCCCTTGCTTTGTGCCTGGTCTGCGGTGTCCTCCCCCACTTTCCGTCTCTGGGCTCAGTGTCGTCATCCACAGGATGGAGATGGTCCTTCCCGCTCCACGGACTGAGGAAGGTTAAGTAAGGTCATCCATGAAATGCCGGGCAAGCCGGTGCTCTCCACACCTGCCGGTTCTCCAAGGTCAGCTCCCACCCCATCTTCTCCTCCGGGAGAGCCCCCCACCCCCATCCTCAGAGAGGTAGCCTGCGCTCACTGGGGAGGGGGCAGCGTATCCATCCCCCAACAGCCCATGGGCCCACCCTTCCGCTCTAGGACTGATTTTTGGCCACACTCCCTTTAACCTTTCCAAGTAGCGATTTTGACGATTTTTTATCAAAATGGTACATGATTATTACAAAAATTCAGACAGCACAGAAGTCTGCAAAGTAGAAAGCGATGAATCACCCCAGCTCCCACCACCCAGAAATAAGCAACCTAGATACGGGTTGACCGTTGGCCCTGACCTGTCTGTAAGCATAAATACAGATGGACTGGTAGGCGGACGATAGATAAACAGAAATAGCTGTAAAAGAATGGGATCATATGTCACATGCTTTTAAAACATGAAAAAGTTAAGTTTGTTTGTACTTACATATAACAGAAAAAACTGAAGGCGTTATTCTACCTTGGATAAATTTTTCTCAACCACAGAGGCAGCTGTACCTCTAAGATCCCCCTACAGATAAGAAGATTAATTATTTTTGAAAATCAGAGGTGACATTTGTCGTAGACGGACGGCTGAGCCCTCGAGAGAACGGGCAGAAGTCTGAGGAGAACCTGAGTTCTTCCTCCTGGAAGGACTTCTTTCCTCTGCCTGGAAGCCTGAAAATTGCTCTATGCTTTGAAGTTCAGTAACTTAAACAGGCTGCGTTTCAGAGATGCTCTCTCTGTCTGTGTCTTGCTGGTTTGCCACATGCCCTTCCCATCAGTAAATTCAGCCCTTCCTTTATTTAAGGGAAAATGCTTCTGTGCAGAATCCATAAATATCTTTTCTGCTTCCTTTGTGTGGTTCTCTACTTTAGGGATGTTAATCATTCTTGTATTCGCTGATCTTTGCTTATTTTCGTTTTGTCCTCCAAACCCATTATCTTCTCTCTAATTGCTTTTCTCTCTCTTTTTCTCAGCATCAGGATGATTTCAAGCCTTTTCTTGGTGGCGTTCTATTTTTATTCTTGTTTGTTGTTGCTCCTAAATTATTTGTTAGATAAGGAACTGTATTTAGTTCTCAATTTGTTTTCCTAACCTGCAATCTCTTTCCATCTCCTTCCGTGTTGTTATGTCTGGTCGTTGAGTTCACATTGTATCAACATACTCTCTCAAACAAGAAACACCAGTGAGGACTTTGTTTCTGTTTCCACTTTAGCTTTTCTTCCAGACTGGATTCTTCACCACGATTTTTCATGCCGTGGCCCTTCCTTCCCGTCTCCCTGCCCCCAGAGCAGATTCTCATAGTTGCTGTGCTATTTCTTTTTTGTGTTGCTCATGCTAATGTGAGCAGCTGTCCACACCCTCTGTTAGCTCCGATATAACGCCGATGAATCACTTCCATCTCGTAGTGTTCCCTGGGTTGCCTCATGCATGGAAATCTTGCCCTCGTGCCTGCAGCATCCCAGAGACAAGGACCACGCTTCCTTCTTCTCCAGTCCCTGGGACGCTGCTGGACACAGCTGGACGCCTGAGTCTGACCAGAAGGATGCGGAGTTGGGGCTGTTTTAAGCTTTCAAGTCCTGAAACACTTTTTTTTTTTTTATAATTACAGAGGATTCTCCACAGCAGTTCTGGGAGCTTCGTGAGGACAAAACAAGAGAAGATGTGTTTAAATTACTAGAGAAACTGAGCTCACTCAAAAAATATCACTTGCGAAATTCCAAGAGTTTGCCTGCCACTAACTAGTTTTAAAGGAGCAAAAACCTTGGGGTAATTTCAGTGGGGGAGGGGGTTTGGTTTATCCCATCCTCTCGGGGTTCAGAGCTGCACACCTCACATCCGCCCTGTCGGGAAAAGCGATCTTGAATAACTCCAACAAACACCACTGTTTCTTGCAAACCTACTCAGTGCCCGGCTCTTCACACTGGTCCTCTCAAAACCATCCTACAAGGCAGTTCTCACGCATCTCCTCTTGTAGACGAGGAAACGGAAGTTGAGAAGAGGTAGGTGACTAGCCTAGCACAAGGGAATTTCAGAAATAGGGACACCAGCCCTCCCCACCCGGCCCCCAGGCCTATGCACAGCCCCCACCCGCCTGCCAGGTCGGCCTTCAGGAAGCGTGGGTGGGGTCGGAAGAGGCGAGGGAAATAGGATGCGCTCGGAAGACAGCAGCCCAGACAGTGCTGGAGGTAATGGGAGCAAAAAGGATGAGAGGACGGAGTTAGGAGGGAGAGAAGGGTCTGGGTGCACGCCCGGGAGGCCTGAGAGCAGGGGCCTGAGCAGACGTTTGCACTCCTGTGTTCACAGCAGCCGAAAAGCAGAAGTGACCCCCAGGGTCTGCTGATGGAAAAATAGACAAACACAATGTGGTCTAGACCTACAGTGGAATAGTATTCAGCCTTGAAAAGGAAGGAAATTCTGACACGTGCTACAGATGGATGAACCGGGAAGACGTGCTCGGTGAAGTAAGCCAGACACAAAAGGACAAACAGCATGTGACTCTGCTTATAAGACCCAGAGTAGTCCAATTCGTAGAGACAGAAGGTAGAATGTGGTTGTCAGGGGACAGAGGGAGGGGGAACAGGGACTTATGTTTTTAATAGGTACAGGGTTTCTCTTTGGGAAGATGAAACAGTCCTGGAGGTGGATGGTGGTGATGGTGGCACAGTGATTCGATGCACTTGATGCCATGGAAGTGTGCACTCAAAAATGGTTAAAATGGTAAATTTTATGTTTGGCGTATTTTATCACAATTTTTAGGCCACACAAGGAAAGTTTGCTAGATCTGGAGTTTCTTTGAAAATTCTGATTCCTAGGATTCACCCCAGACTTGAGTGGGTTCCTAAAATGCACCTTTTCAAAGCAGTAGCACCAGGCGATCCTTACGCTCTGCAATTGAAGAACCCTCGGCTAAAGAAGAGGCCTGACGGGTGGCAGGAGACCCGGCTGGAGGAGTGTGTGGAAACGACCATCCTCCCGAGGTCGGGGGGCTGTGCCCAGGAGCCTTGGGGAGCCTGCCTCATCTCACTCTTGCTGCTGGTCCTGGGCCCTCTCCTGGGCAGCCTGCCCTCTCTGGTAGATGCCCATCTTCCCTGCATTGACCGTGGGCTCCAGGCAGGCAGGGGAGAGCTAAGCCACCTCTGCTTTGTGCACAGGCCACCTGGTTCTTCCCGTCACCGTCAGACTCCTCTGTACGTGACCCTCCCCCGTCTGGTTCCCAGGATGATCCATTAGTCACAGAGCCGTGTCCACAGGGAAGTGTCTGCAGCGAGCACCTGGGACAGGGTGGACACTGGCTGGCAGCCAGGAGGGCCGTGCGCGATCATGTGAGCCCACGCGCAGAGCGTCACCTGCTCATGGAGGTGCTGTCATCATTGTTTTCCTTCCCCACGGCCCAGGCCCCTCCCCTGCTCAAAACATACCCTCATTAGTTATCATGTATCCCAAACAGGAGGCTGCCCCAGGCCCCTGGGCAGCCTGGCATCAGGGATGGGACATCCGTGGGGACTCTCACGGCCTCTCCTGTCTCTGCTCTCTTGGGCTCTGCTTTGCTCTCTTTTTTCGTGTCTCTCTCTATGCCCTGGGTTCTCTGTCTGTCAGTCAACGTGGGTAAAAATGGGGCCGCCCCCGAGGGGCTTGCTCTCGTGTGGTTCCAGTTCTGTTTTCAGGGTCACGATGTTCTGAGCAGTTGAGGTAAGGCTGGAGCGGTCAACCACGGCCTGGGGCAGGGCCACACCATAGGAACGGGGCTCCTGGCGCCCCGCTGCTGCTATATCCGCGTAAACTGGAAAGAAGGGTCGTTCTCAAAAAAGACCCCAATATGCTTTCATGGCTCCCGGATACCAGTGTGCACATTCCTTTGTGTGGCACCTAAGACCTGTTCAACCTCTGTGCCAGCTGCCTCCTCGCCCACCACCCAGATCTCCCCACACTGCTCCCACGTGCCTCTCTCTGCACAGGATCTTTCTGCCCAGGAGAGGCAGAACTGGAGGGAACAGTGTGGGCCACAAACCAGCCCTGGGGATCCGGTTCCCAGCTCGTTCCTCTAGCCTGGGTCCCTACGAGCTTTCTGCACCTTGCGGTTGCTGGCTTTCAAATTTCTTCTGACGCAATCCAGGCTTCTTTCTTCCTTTCCCTGCCATTCTCATGTGATTAGATTAATCCAGGGGAGGGATATAGCAAAGGGGGTGATGTCAGGAAGCTTCTGCCAGACGGGAGGAGGAAGGAGAAAACCCTTGTGTGGGCTGGGAGAGGGGGCAGAAAAGGCAGGGGAGATGGGAGGGTCCTGGCCTACCCCCTTCCCCACAGGGCTCCAGACAGGGCAGAGAGGAAAGTGTAAAGTAGGGGTGGGAACGCCCAGAGAGGTTTGCTGGGGTTCTTGCTCCCAGCTTCTTAGCACGGGGACCTAGAAAACTGCAAGCCCCTCAGAGAAGTCCAACGGTTCACATCAGAAAGGGACAGAGCAGCAGATTACGAATGACCATGGGAACCCTCTAGAGAGGTGATCCTGCCATCGTGCCCCATGGCCCCCACGGCCTTCATGGGGCTTGTGGGGCATCCTGAAGTCCTGCGGGCCCCTGAGGAAGCTGGGAAGGAGGCCAAGGGTGCGGACTGGCAGGTTTGCCAAGGAGCCACCGTTGGGCTGGGCACAGCAGCCAGAGGCTACAGGTGGCCCTTGCAGGCTGGCATAGAGTTTTTGTCATCACCGGGACTCAGGGCATCTTCAGGACCAGTGAGAGCTGAGATGGGGTCTGGCCACCAGGGGAGATGGCCACGTTCACTGGGAGCAAGCACAGGGCCTGGGCCCAGGCACGACAGAGGACCTGCATAGGGGCAGAGGGAAGTATGCAGACCCCACCCTCAATACCACGAGGGCTCCCGGGAGCCAGGCAGGAACAGCCCTGACCAGGAGTTTTAATTTTGAACTGGTCACTCACCCAATGACCTGTGATGAATACAAAAGCGACTGTTAGAAATAAGCTCCCAGTTACCGTAAGTGGGAAGGCTGGTTCATTTTCTGCTGTTGATCCCCTGCCCTCAACAGAATCAGAAAAGGGCAACTGTGAGTTCCATAGGATTGGGTACAGACAATAAGGTCATTTATCTTTTTTTGTTGGTTTTTTTTTTGCAGATTTAAGTATACTATGTAAACATCACCCATCTGCAGACCTACCCTTCATATGCAGAAGCTAAGAGACATCCCACTCATGGTCAGAGACCGCCGGAGGCCTGGAGTGTGGTGCAGAGTGCACCTGGGTCCCGACAGGCCTGGGCTGGGCATCGGGGTCCGCCTGGGCCCTCCTCTCCAGTGGCTGGGGCCCCGGCCTGCGGCAGGCTGCTGTGCTGTGGCTGGTTGGGGTGCGTAATGCCCATCCCATTGTCAGACTGATGATGACAGTGTCATCAGCGCAAATAGCAATTACGGTAATTGTCCTGTTCAGGCGTAACCAGACTCCAGTGCACGGCTGCGAGCGAGCTGACGCCCGGCAGCCTCTCCAGGGCTGCACACGGCCGTGTCTGCTGTCCCAGTGCCCACCTGCGCGTGGCTCCTGCTGTGGAGGGGGCGGGATGCTGGGGGTGGGGGTGGAGGAAAAGCCACTGTGGGCGGAAGACCCCTCCGTGTAGGCCCGGGAGCGGGTGGGAGCTCTGAGCCTGCCCCCCCCATCCAGCAGGCGCCAGGCCCTCACCGCTGGCTTACACCCACAAACCTCATCGCCATGGAGACTGACCGCGCTCCCGCCAAACCCCAAGCACCTTCAGGCAGCAGGTAGTTTCCCAAGGGAAACGAAACGCTGAACTGCTGGCCTCCCTCTTGCCCAAACCCCCAGCTCCAGGAGGCGGTGGCTGAGGTCTCGCTCACAGGCCCCCGGGCAGCTGCAGGTGGAGGCACACGCGCCCTCAGGGACGCGGCAGAGGAACTGGTGGTCCAGCCTCCAGGACAGTTGGAACATGGAGCAGCCTGGGCGGACCTTGGGGACCAAGTGGCCCTTACATCACGACCTGGCAGGTTGGACTCCAGGATGAGAGGGGAAAGAAGAGCGGCAGCCTCCCCCGACCGTTCGCACCCTGTAAACGGGACAATGGTCAGGAGGAAGAATGCGACCGGGTGTCTCCCGTGTGCGGGCTCTTCCCGCTGCTGTTTCCCTCGATGATTGCGTTTGATTTATCTTCACAGCTAGCCCGTGAGGTAGCACCATCGTCCCCACTTTACAGGCTCCGAGAAAGGAGGTGTTCACCTAAGACATCCTTAGCTGGTGAGAGGAGCTAGAACTTGGTCCTAAACCAAGTCCTTTGGCTTCAAATACCGCCGCTCAATCATATTCTTGGTCATCTTTTTACAGAAATACATAATTGTACAGGACTTCACAGCTTACAAAGCGCCCTGATACAAAACAAGGGAATTTGTTCTTCAAACGGCACCCCAGGGATGGTGGTGGCAATGACACGATGGCATTTCACAGGTGGCGGTTGGGTGACTCTCTGCTCCGAGTGTGGGCTGAGGACCGGCAGCAACGGCACCAGCTTGCTGCTGGTTGCAAAGGCAGAGTTGTGGGCCCGGCCCCAGGCCCGCTGCATCGGAATCTGCATTTTATTGAGGTTCCTGGGTGAGTGGATACCCATGAAGATTTGAGAAGTACTGTCTTACAGCCTCCACTCCCCCCCAACCACCATTTTACATTTCTGGGAAGCTGAAACCCAGAGAGGGCAAATGATTGTGCAAAGTCACACAGCAAATTGGTGGCCAGGCCAGGCCCAGAGCTCTGCTCTGTACCGGGTGGAGTGAGGAACCAAGGTCTCCCAGGGCAGGGCTCCTTCCACCTCAGGACCCATGGTCTTGTGCCCACTCACCTCCCGCTGCTCCTTAAGCTGGGCAGGCTGGCTGAGCCCCCTTCTGACCACCTCCAAGAAGGTACGGCAAATCCAAAGGACATTTCTGGGGAAAAAAAAAAATACAACAAACAAACAAAAAGAAAAAACTAAGCCTCCTGTTGAATCCTGGAAGACCCGACCAATGAGGGAGATAGATGGACCTTCAGAATCCAGTTCTAGGCCAGTAGCGCTGATGGATAACCCGACCAGAGCCCTGGGCTGGTTCCCTTCCTCGACAGTCCCTCAGTTTACCCGTCTGAAAAGGGAATATGGGGGGGCCTCCCAAGGCTGCTAAAACTGCCCTGGTTTTCAGAATGAAAGGCCCCATAGAAAGACAAGGTCCTATTATGTTTCACGGTGGCTGTGCCGCGTCGACTGCCTGAGGACATACCATTAAGTGGAGCAGTATGGAATGATGCCCCACCAGGGCCGAGAGCCTGGCGGTTATTAGCTGCTGGGCCCCTCGGACTTCCTGGCAGAGGCATACCTGGCTCCATAAATGCCTCCTGCCGGAGGGGTGACGTCTCCTAAGGCCGAGTCACCTTTCCCAGAGCTGTTGGAGCATCATTCTTTTCTCGGTCTGGAGCGAAACCAAACCAAAGGGAGGGTGGCAAAGGAGGAGGGGCTGAGGGTGAGAGGCTGGCTGTCCGGGGCCAGGCGGGAGCCGGCTGGCCCTTGGGTGGTGCCATCGCGGAGGGGCTGTGTCATTCCGGGGCCCCCGGGCCCGTCCCGGCTCTCACACCCCCACCCCGGCCACGTGCTAAGTGGGTTCATTGAGCAGCTGACAGCTCATACCAGGTGACTGGGAGAGTTTCGGAGTCACAGTCTCTGTTTCCCAGGGTGGCCACACAAATGACCACGAACTCGGTGTCTTAACCACACAAAGTTATGCTCTCACAGTTCCGGAGGCCAGAGATCCAGAATCAAGGCGGTTCCTTCCGGAGGCTCTGCGAGAGAATCCATCCCATGCTCGTTCCAGCTCCCAGCATCCTGGGCTGGAGGCAGCATCTCTATCGTCTCTCCCTCCATCTTCACATGGCCTTGTCTTCTGTGTCCCCAATCTGCCCCTGTCTGTCTCCTGGAAGGACACTTGCCATGGGATTCAGGGCCCACCCTAAATCCAGGATGACCTCATCTTGAGATCTGTCACTTAATTCCACCTGCAAGGACCCTTTTCCCGAACGAGGGCACATTCACAGGTCCCGGGCGTTAGAACATGGACATACCTCTTTTGGGGGAGGCCACCATTCACCCTGCCACAGCATACCCCGAAGACCGTGCATTCCAGCATCTCTCCACCCCAGACATGTCTTGTGTGCACGTGGTGTGGAGGAGAAGCACCTGACTCGGATTTGTAGGATGAAACTCTGAGACAGCTCTGCCACTAACCAGCGGTGACTTTGGGCAAGTCACACAGCCTCTCTGAGCCTCAGTCTCCCCGTCCTTACAATAGGGGTCATAACGGGGCAAGCACTTCCCTCGGGGAATTGATGGGCACAACCCAAGAGATAAAGGACAGGAGACTACTTGGCAGACTGTAAAGAACGACGTCGATGTGAAACGTTGTCCTGCCTCTACGCACACAAAGGAGGAAGTGGAGGCAGGCATCACCCACGCCAGCAAGCCATCCAAAGGGCACCCACTCTTCCGAGGGTCGTGGCACGACTTCCCTTCACAGCACTAAGAGCAGAGCCCTTTGTCCTGGACCACAGCCCTGCCTTCCACAGTTCTGGGGTCTCCAGAGTTCCCTGGTTCCTAAGAGGCCTCCAGATTCTGTCTGCTGTCCCGTGGCCCCGCTGCCCAGCGCCCTCCTCACCGCAGCCTGCGTTCCGGAGCTGGGCTGGAGCTGAGAGCGGTGCAGCAGGCATCTCTGGCTTATGCTGAGGTTCAGAAGTTGCCGGGGGGCGTCCTGAGCTGACCCTTCTTGCTGCCAAATGCCAGTGATTCCTGCTTGGCTGACCAGTTTCCAAGACAGTGGGGTGGGGGACAGAATCTAAGATAGAGGCCACCTGGGTCTTCCTTGGAGCAGGAGGGGCTGCCAAGGGCCAGGAATAGCAGATGCAAAGTGGGTTTGGAGGCCCCGCTGGAAAGGAGGGAAGTCAGCAGTTTCCCCCAGCGCTCCAGGACCCAGGCCTGTCCGCCCTGCTCCCTCAGCAGCTGCCACGGCCAGTGGACAGCCAAGACAGGGGATGGCTGGAGGGTCAAGGTGCCATGGAAACCCCCAATTCCTTGAGCCTCTTTGTCAAAATGGGCCCAGGTCCAGCCCCAGCCCAGTAGGGCCTGAAGTGGAGGCCTCTGGCGTGATGGTAGGGCCTGAAAAGCGGGTGGGGGGAGGTGGGAGAAGAAAGATGCCGAAGGGGGCGTCTGGTCTCAGGGATGTTGTCAGAGAACATGCAGATGGAATGTCGATGGACAGGATGAGCAGTCACCCAGTCAGTGCGCTCCCCGGGGCCCTGGAGCAAGCCTGCAGGTGAGGCCAAGAGCTCACCGTGCACCGGGGGAAGCGCCATGTGCTAAGTGGCAGAGAGGAACAATTACCCTAAGGGTTGGGGGAGCTCAGGGCATCTGGGGGCCTGTGCAGGAGGAGGGAGCATTAGACCTGGGCCAGGATGGGATCTGACAGGCGGAGATGGAGCAGCAGCCCTGCCAGCCAGAGGGGGTCACACCTGACCGTCTTGGCTCCCTGCTTAGGCCCAGCCGGTGGGAGCAGCCTGAAGCCCAGAGCCCCACAGAGCACAGATCTGGGAGATGCCAGGCCCACTGCTTGTTACTGGCCTGCCAAGAAGGCACCTGGGCCGGGCTGTCCGAAGGAGGCCCTGGCATGGAGATGGGGCAACGCAGACGGCAAGTTCTGCCACTCAGCAGGTTTCTTAGCGTCCTGGCTCCTCATCGGTGCCCAGCCGTGGCCTGGCAGGCTGCCGGCCCAGCAGCTCTGAGCAGAAACACCACCGGGGTGCCAGCTGCCCTGGGTGTGGCTGCCCTGTCTGCAGGCGGGGGCGGGTGACTCATCAAATTACCATCGAGGCCGTGCAGGGCTGGGGTTGGGGCTGGGCAGGTGACTGTGAGACAGAGCACAGGGGCCCGCTCGGCTCTTTGGGCGCACCCCCCAGGCTCCTGCCAGCTCTGCGGCTCGGCTCCCATGGCCCTTCCCTGGGCCCTGCTCCACCCCCGGGTGCTGGTGATCCTTCCAGCACGGGGCAGCGGGAGTGGCCCCTCCAGGACCGCCTCCGGGCTCCTCTCTTGCCTTGGCTTCCCTTTAAGTCTTGGGCTTGTCACCCAGCCCTCCACCCACAATCTCCTCCAAAGGGAGAGGGGCCCATGTCCCCATGGTGGGGGAGGCAGGACCCGGACACCCAGGCCTTCACAGGGCCACGTCCCCGTGCCACTCTGCACTCGGTTGCCTCTTGTGACAAATCAAGGGGCTGGACCAGATGGCCCCTAAGGTCCCCTCCACCTCTGAGGTTCTGAAGCGTCCAAGGGCAGTATCAACAGAGCCGCATTGTAGACAACAGTGACAACAGTGCTGGGCCAGGACAGGAGCAGAGGCGGAGGCCGTCAGAGAGAGGCTGCGAGCAGGACCTGGAAGGAGGCGGGAGGAACATCTGAGGCTCTGAGATGCAGGAGAGACACACGGAGGGGAACGGGGCCTGGATGACAGTGTAGAGAGGCAGGTGGAGGAGATGGCGGTTAGACGGGAGGCCAGGAGCAGCTGCTGGAGGAGGCAAGGAGTTCTGCTTATTATTAAGATTCCACAGTGTATCCAGCACTGTGCCAGACACTTAGTATATTTTTTAATATATTTATGGTTACAAGAACCCTGTGAGGTAGGTGTTACTCACTTAATATTACAAAGGAAGAAACTGAGGCACAGAGAGGTTAAGGGGCATGTTCAAGGGCACACAGCTAACAGTAGCAAAGCTGGAGAGCCAACCTGCTTGGTTCTCTCAAAGCCCCTGTTCTTGTTTTCCAGGCCGCGTCCCGGGGAAGGCCCTGGGGTCTGTGCTCCAGCGGCTTCTCGTCCCACAGGGAGCTGTCGGCGCCCCAGGATCCTGCAGCTGGGGCTCAGGCCCAGCCCTAGTCGCACCAGGGGTTTGCCAAACAGCACTGCTGGCAGAGGAGGGGCAGATGGAAGGGCAGGTCCGGGTACGCCAGCATCGTTGGAGCACAGAGCTGGAATCTGGGGTGGGCCGGGGGCGGGGCGCAGAGCACAGCCAGTGCTGACTGCAGCCGTTGGGACTGGGACGGGCTGGGGCACTGGTGTTATTCACCACTTGCCCTCGCTCCCTCCCTGGCTGCCACCCCACCCACCCCACCCAGAGAGACCAGAACGGCAGCTCAGAGAGCTCTGGCGTTTCGGGGGAGCCCAGGTACACACCCTGGCCTCGCCCCTTAGCTGCCTCTGCCCAGCCACCTCAGACTCATCCAGACCCTGCTCTCAGACCTCTGTACCCGCCCCCTCGCTCTCTCCTCCCACTGCCAGGCCTTCCCGCTCAGCTCCTTCCAGAGCAGAGCAGGGTTGGAAGGCAAGGGCACAGGCCAGCCCTCGAGTCCCGCCCTCACGGATGGGGGAGCCAAGGTCATATGCTCGGCTCTTCCAATCACGGTGTCTCCAAAGGGCATGGGGAGTAGCCTCTGCTCTTCCATCGCCTCCATTTTCCCTTCCCTGTCCATGGCTGGGAGCCTCCCTGTACGCCCTCTGCACCTTCCAGGCACAGCGGCCCTGGATAAGGGACCTCGGAGCAAGAGGGTGGACTCACTTCCACCAAATAAACATTAATTGAGCACCCAGTGTGTACCAGTAAAGTGGATGATGGGGAAATAAACAGCACACATCGTGTCCCTCAGGCTCAAGTTTGGATAGACCCATGAACACGGTGGCGTGGGGCAGGGGCTGTTCCCCAGGTAAGCACCAGTCACAAGGCACCCAGGAGAGCGTCTGAGTTCCCTTTGGGAGTTCCTCAGTAAGGATAAATAGGATCGACATGAAATTCAGACCCCGGACAGGGGTCTGGAGATGCAGCAGGATCCTGTGCTGTCCGGCATAGTGGCCACCAGTGATACGTGGCTCTCGAGCATTTGATATGTGGCTGGTGCGTCGAGGAGCTGAATTTTTTATTGCATTTAACTTTAACTGGTTTAAACAGCCAGCACAGATACGTAACATTTCCATCATCACGGGAGGTTGTACAGGACGGCGCAGCCCGCCGGCCTCTGTCCATCTTGTGCACCCTCCAACCCTGTACGGAGGCCATGCTGGTGGGTCGGTTCCGAGGATGTGCCCGGCTCACGGCCTTCAAGCCCACTGTCCCCTCTGCCCAGGCACCTGCCCCCGCTCCTATTGGGCAGCTATTTCTGGAGTTCCAGGTCTCAGCTGTTGCCCCTCTCTGAGCACCGTGGTGAGTGTCGCCCCCCTGGATTCTCCGTCAGCCTCTCGCTGGCTTCCTTCTCAGCACTGAGTATCATAGCTCCTTTATAAGTGTACTCTGTGCATCCCCTTGGAAGGTGAGCCCCATGAGAGCAGGACTGGCTTTTCTCCCGTTCTCTCCCCAGGCACTGGTGTGGCGTGTAGCCCACTCAGGAGTTCGGTACAGGCTTATGTGACCCAGAGTGCTCAGGCAGAGGGAACAGCACATGCACAGAGGCGCAGAGGCAGGCATCCGCCCAGGGTGGGGTGGGCGGCTGAGGGCTCATAGGGAACAAAATGATAAGGGAGGCTAGTTAAAGATTGGGGAAGGTTATAAGGTTCTGGAGTCGGGCAGCCGTGGAGGAGCCTGCCAGCTGACCAAAGGGACTCAGCTGGAAAAGGCCAGACAGCAGGGAGCTGGCCCCTGGCTGCTGTTCCGGAAGTTCACAGGTGCCTGGAACAGGGGTCGATGAAGAAGGACGGGACCGAATAAGGTGGGGCCATAAAGGAAGGTTACCTCTCCCAGCATCCTGGGAGAGTCTGTATCCTTTGGGGTTCAGGTGAAGGTTGGAAACTGAGCAAGGAAGGGCTTCAGCCCCATCACTCCTGGAAGCGGCAGGAGCCCAGAGGCTCCTCCCAGCCTTCAGTCCCCCCATCTCTCGGAGGCAAGTCCATAGGGCAGGAATGTGGTTGTCTTCACCATTGCATCCTCGCTGCCTAGGACAGGGCCTGGCTCAGAGCAGACACTCATAGTTACGTGTTGAATAAATGAATCCACATTCCACTTCTAGTGAGCCCTGAGGTCACAGGACGTTTTACTTCCCGTGAACACTCCTGGCCTGGAGCACTGGGATGGAAAGACAGTCACAATTAATGCTGTAGGGCCGGCAGCAAAGAGAATCAGAGCCCCACTCACTTCCAATGTGTTTGAGGATGAAAATGGACTCATCTTGTTTCAGAATCAAGTCAAGATTAACTTTGTTCAGGGGCCCGACTCAGTGGCTTAGTGGTTAAGTTCACGTGATCTACTTCAGTGGCCCAGGGTTCATGGGTTTGGATCCCAGGCACGGACCTACATACTGCTCATCAAGCCATGCTGTGGCTGCATCCCACATACAAAATAGAGGAAAATTGGCACAGATGTTAGCTCAGCAACAATCTTCCTCAAGCAAAAAGAGGAAGATTGGCAACAGACGTTAGCTCAGGGCCAATCTTGCTCACCAAAAAAAAAGGAAAGAAAGAAAGAAGGAAAGAAAAGATTAACTTTGTTCAGGAAGCTTTCCCCAGACTACCCCCCACGAATTAACCCACACCCATTGGAATTTTCCACCATCTAAGTCCATGTTCTGAGAGTCACCAGAAAGCATGCCGTTTCAGAGCTCAGCTCCCGTGATGAGTCTCGTGGCCTGCTTCTGAGGCAGGGCCATGCAGGGTGGGGCTCAGGCAGAAGAGAGAGTGATGGAAAAGCCTGGGCTGCTGCTGCTTACAACCAAGCGCTCGACCCCCAGCCAACCGCCCGGCCCGAATATACCTGGGCCGGACCTGGGGCCCCGCGCTCTTCCTTCCCAGGTAGGAAGCAGACCTCGGCTCAGATCTGGGCTTCACCGTGACTTACCCTTTCTGAGTGTGTTTCCTCACCTGCAAAATACCTTCTCGGGTGGGGTTATGGGGTTTGGATAATAACGTCTGCAAAGTGGGCCTGCCGCTGGTGCCCGCGTGTCTCTGCGGGGTGAGCCCCCGACCCCGTCCCCTCCAGATTTCCCTTCGCTTTGACATCGGGGGAGGAGGCACAGAAGTAACGTTGCCCAGAGGACTTGCTTCTAGGTCGCCTGCTCTGAAAACCCCATCCTCGACACCAAATTCTGGAGGGTTTGGGGAGCTGTCAAAGGTCCCTCCTCAGCTGGCAGATTTGGTGCGGGGGACGTGGGAGGGGCCTTGTCTAACATCGTGAGGCTAGTTGGGGACACAACTGGAAGCAGGACCCGGGTGGCCTGATTTTGGCACCATGTGATGGAAAGGGATGCTGTTAAAGGACGACCCGTGGAAGGCTTTTGAGCCGCTGCCTGTCATGGGGAAGTCACAAGGAGAGAGCCTGGCTGCCTCTGAGTGCCCGGCTCTGGATCCGGGCTCCCTGTCTCTGCCGCTTACCAGCTTGGCAACCCCGCTGAGCCTCAGTTTACTCATCTGAAAAAGGAAGACGATGCTGCTGGTACCCAGCTCCCAGGATGGTTGTAACGACTCAGGTGAGATGGTCTGTGTCAAGGGCCCGGGGCCACGCCTGGTTCGTAGGCGTGATGCTCACGGGATCCCAGCAAATACTTGCTGTTGCTATCAATATATCAAAACACTGTCAATATCAAAAGAACAGAGAAGCATCTAGAAAAACTGAATTTCCTCTCTGGAAACAATTTTAAAGGCAATCAGTTTCAGCTTCCAGGGGCTAAGGATGGCCTTTTACAGCAACACGGGCCACTCCAATCACCTCTTTCAAGGCCCTTCTACCTCCTAAAGGCAGCAAAATTGTCCTTATTTAAAGACATAATTAACATTTATTGTAGCTGGCACATTAGGTTTTGGATAGGCAAGATGTGTGACACAATAGAAGCCTGTTTATATGTGCTGTCATGAATACTTTACAGCACATCGGGGCCCGAGGTCATCGGTGTGCCCTGCACTTTAATGCCCACTTTATAGGACTTTTATAGGGGAGGCAGCCAGTGTGGACGGGAGAGCACTGGCCCAGGAGTCACCTGGCCGGATTAGAATGGAGGCCTTGCCACGTATTAACCAGGCGACCGCGGGTAAGCTGCCTCCTCTGCTCGTCAGAAAAACGCAGAGGCTGGGCTGGGTGCTGGGTGACGTCCAGGGCTCCCTCCAGCCCTGACGGTCTACGGCCAGACGCAGAATCCTAACATTTTAAGTGATGATAGAGGTTTAGGGGTGTTAAACTTTCCTATCTGTGACGTATTGTTGATCACATCTCTGGTTTATTTGACACAAACTTAGGAACAGAACCCACAATTATAGAACTATTTCTATTGGAAGCTATGATCTGCTTTCTAATATTCTGCTCTGCACGTGGCTCCCAGGACCGCATTATGGGGACCTTCGTGGGGTCCCTGAGCCTGTCACTCAGGCTTCGCCATCCTTCCTTATATAATTCCCAACAAGCGTAGATCCTGATGGTGCTTCCTCCGCCGATGAGAAAGGCAGCTAACAGTGACGTGTGTGAGCTGTGAGTGACAGCTACGGATGACAGCAGAAGTGACAGCTGTGGGAGCATAACACGGCTGGAGGAGACTCGAAGACTGAGATGCTGACCGGACTGCTCTATTGTGCATTTCACTAAAGGATGTCCAGAACGGGAACCCGGAGCTCTCAAGAAGTGCACAAACTATGTTCAGGATCTTGTGCTTAAGGAGGAAAGGCAGAGTGTGATGGCTTCTAGAAAGCTTTCCATCGACATAGCTTTAGAAATGCTCGGTTCCTGTTACACGCCAGATTCCCCGGTGTGGGCTGCCTCCGTGCCTGAGGACGATGCGGCATGAATGAAGCATCACCGTACATGTGTCCCAGGGTGGGGGGGGGGCTGGTGTATGGGAGAACACACACACAAGTCCTCAGACAGAAAGTCTGTGGTGGGTAGTCCTACGGGTTAGGCGACATCCCAGATCTTCACACAGGGTCTGGGTACGATTCAAGTTAGACTTGATCTTCCTGGAAGCAGCAAGCCTCCACTCATTCATCCATTCAAAATATTTTTTTATTGAACCCCTTATACATGCCGGAGCCAGCCCTGGTGGCCTAGTGGTTAAAATTTGGGGCTCTCACCACTGTGGCCTGGGTTCGTTTCTGGTCAGGGAACCACACCCCCCGTCTGTTGATGGTCACACTGTGGTGGCGGCTTGCGGCTGTGATGCTGAAGGCTCTGCCGCAGGGATTTCGGATACCAGCAGGGTCACCCATGGTGGACAGGCTTCAGCGCAGTGTCCAGACTAAGACAGACTAGGAAGAAGGACCTGGCTGCCCACTCCCCAAAAAAATTGGCGGTGAAAACCCTGTGAATGGCAGCGGAGCGCTGTCTGATAGAGCAAGGGAGGGGAGAGGATAGCACAGAAGGACGGGGCAGCGCTCTGTCCACAGCGTCGCTGGGATCAGATCAACTCATGCGCACTAACCAAAAAGAAAGCATGGGCCAGGCATCTGTTTTAGGGGCTAAGTCTGGAGTTTCAGAGAGGACCCACTGCTCACATGGCCTTTTCCCCTGGCAGACCCACGCATGACAGGTGCCCTGCTTGGTGGTTTTGCATCTCGTCTGTCCTGGGTGTGGGCTTCATGCCCCCACCCCACTCCCTGTAGATTGGAAGCTGCCTTAGAGCAAGTGGGTTGATCCATAAAATCAAGCGCTCCCTTTGGACAGAGGCTGTGCTCCTGCTGTCATCCTAGGAGCCCCCACCGACAGGGCTGGTCTCCTCCATGACGCCAGGACAGAGGGGGACGGGGCATCTGGCTGTCCTGGGGCCCCGTCAAGAAAGAAAGACTCCTTTTTTTCCTAGAGAGAAGTCTGTCTCGGTTCCCAAGGCGAGCACATACTTTCCCCGTGAGCGAGCAGGGACAGGACCGAGGGGCGTCTCCCGGGGCCTCGCCTCCTGCAAGTCTCGGGGAGAAGGAAGGAAGAGAGAAAGGAAGAGCGGCAGGAGGAGGCCGGCCGGCCCACCCCCGGCCCTCGCGGCCCTGCCCCCAGGAGCGCGGGCCCTGCAGCCCGCAGCCAGCGCGGGGGGTGGCGCAGGGCAGGGCGGTATATCCAGCCTGACGGAGGGCGGGCCGCGCCAGTGCCGCGGAGGGACAGCCGGGCGGAGGCGCCAGGAGCAGCAGCCGGCCCCGCGCGCGGACCCTCGCTCTATGGCCATAGGCAGCCGCTGAAGCGCCCCGAGCCCGCTCCGCCGCCGCCCGCACTCCGCGCCGCCCCGCTCGCCCCGGCCGGCCCGCGCGCCTCCGCCGCCATGAACCCCTCGCCGCTCAAGACCGCCTTGGCCTACGAATGCTTCCAGGACCAGGACAACTCGACGCTGGCCCTGCCGTCGGACCAAAAGATGAAGACGGGCACGTCGGGCCGGCAGCGCGTGCAGGAGCAGGTCATGATGACCGTCAAGCGGCAGAAGTCCAAGTCCTCCCAGTCGTCCACCCTGAGCCACTCCAACCGAGGTAAACGCTCCGTGCGCCCCGCTCCGGAGCGCCGCGGCCGCCGGCGGCCACCGAGGGGCGCGCGTCCCGGGGCTGCAGGGAGGTGAGCGGGTGCCGGCGCGAGGCAGGGTCTGCGCGGGGCTCCGCCCGGTGGGGCCGCGGCCCCCCGACTGGCGCGCGGGCTCCAGGAGCTCAGGGTGTGCTCACGGCCGGCTCGCCGCGGGACACCGCCGCCCGGAGCGTCCCTCCAGCGCGCCGAGCCGTTCTCCGCCCCAGGGCTCTCTCTTCCCCATCCTGCTCGGGCCACAGCCCCCGTATCATGCTGTGTTCCACTTCCCCTGGGGGTCGCGGCCCTGGGCTCGCCTGGTGGCCACCCTCACCCGCCCCATCGTCCCCTGGGCTTCGCGTGCCACTGCGCCTTCAGGAGGCAGCGTGCGCCCAGGCCGGCGGGATCCTGGTCCAGGTGGGGCCAGAGCATGGCTGCCGGGCCGAGGAGGGAGTTACTGAGACCCGGGTGGGGCTCAGGGCGGCGCTGTGGGACAGGAAGGTGGCACAGGGAGAAGGAGAGCCCTTGGAACTCGCAGCACCTTAGCGGGAGCCTCAGGCCTGGAAGAGGCAAGTCTGGCTGGAAGGTCACCCCAGGGCAGTGTGTCCCCTGAGGACCAGGAAGGGGCCCTGGGCTGTGCGATGCCCTCTTTCCCCAGTGGCTAATGCAGAGGCTTCTTTCTCACCGGCTTTTGCCTGCTCTGCTCGTCTTAAGCAGGACTAAGTGTCTTAGGGGACAACCGGGAATGAGGTGGCAGGGTTGGGAATCCCACCTGGCCCCCTGCTGAGCCCTCCTGTGGGCACTTGTCCAATGTCAGTGCCAGGCAGACCAGCCACCTGCCCCCACCCACCCACTATTAGGTCCTTTAAGGGGAGGTTAGGAGAAAGGGACAGGACCCCAACATTCAAAGAGGAAGGTACCGTATCCGACACGGGCTTTTGTGGAGAACTTTTAGACCAAATCCTTTAATACAAAAGCTTCCCAGTAAGAATTACACACAAATTAGTGAACCTTCTGTTTATTTATCTAAATTTAGTAAAATGCTAAGAAAGACTCTGAAGATGGCAGACCAGTACAGGTCAACCGAGATTTATGGATGGAGTCCAGCCCCCTGAAAGAGTTAGGGAGAGAGAGGAATTAGGAGACCTGGGAGACAGACCCCTGCCCATCTCCCACCCCACATGCATGCACACCAGCTCACATTGTCTACCTCTGGCCACTACTCTGTCTCTCTGTCTCTCTGCTCTCTCTTTCAGTCTCTCTCTGTCTCTGTCTCGTTCCTGAGTGGCCCCTGAGTAGAGCTGAGGGAGAGAAAATGGCTGGATCAGGACTGCCCTGCACCCCAAACCCGGAGGCCTTTTTGGCTCTGTGCGCTCTTTGCTCCGGTCCCGGCCGCTCGCCCCTCTCCTGCCAGGTTTCCACCGGAGCATTCGCCTCCTTCCCTCGTATTCCGTGCCTTGGTAGATGCCTACTAGCATTTTTCAGAAGCAGCTTTGGGATGACAAAGTTCCCCCATTTCTGGCCACAACTCAAACCAACCCACTCCCTTCTCTGCACAAGACACACGTGTCTCCATCTCCGCTCCCGGCCTGAGCTCCAGGCTCACAGCTCTGGAAAATTAGACCAGCCCTGAGTGCCCAAACACTTTGTCTCCCCCTGACCTGTGGGGACACCAGCTGAGTGTCCGTCGTCACAGAGAGCTCTGTTTCTGGCCCTGCCCTTTGTGGATGAAATCCATCTAGGGGTCTCCTTCCTTTCCTCCCCGTTCTCCACCCCGAGGTCCTCAGGGGGCTTCCACCAGGTGAGGGCTGACTCTGATGGCTGCTGCAGACCTCTCCAGAAGTGGGGGTTCTCCCAGGACTGACCGTGTGGGTGTGTCCCCTCTACCCTCAGCCCTGGCGAGATGCCTACCTGGCCAGTTTCCCCGGCGGCATCCTGGCTGGGAGGGGTGGTTAGGGCACTTGGAGCTGGTGTTTCTGGTTTGTCTGGCTCTGTTTTCATCAGATCCCCTCCTCTTCATCAGAAGGGCCTGCCCAAGCTTTCCCTGTTTGATGCTGGTCTCCTCTGCTCGCTCGGCTCCCTCTTTCTGGTGTTGGTTGACATCCCGTGCATCTGCTCTGGTTCCCAGGAGGGGCGAGTGGGCAGCTGTGCAAGGACCATAACCCGGGCCATCTCCTTCGCCCCCCCGGACAGATTCTAACTCTCCTTCCGTCTCCTCCTATAGACAAGAGTCAGATTCTCTGGAGTCTTTGGTTCTCCTGGGCCCTGAATCCCATCCAGGACTCTCTAGTTAGGAACTCCTGCCCTAAAGAAGGCCAGCCACACCCCACAGGTTGCCTGGCAGAGTAGCTGCCGCTCCATGTACCTGGTGAAGGGAACGGGCCACCGCGGTCCTCAGAGACCTCCCCGTGAGGGTCCTCCTCCGTGCTGTCAGCAAGGGGGCATTGAGCCACCCAGGGCTGGAGGAAGGAGCTCCGTGGAAGGAGCCTGACACCAAATGCCCGTCTTGTCTGTATCCTCCCCGAGACTCAGCAGATGAGACGGATGCCCCACCCTGGTCAGGCAGTCCCCGGGGAGGGCGGGGGGTCTCAGGAGCCTGGAGACCCCACAGAAGGAGGGTGCTCTGAACCTGCCTTCCTATCTGGATCTTTTCTTGAACTGGCCCCTAAGGATCACTCCCCGTGTTCACAGAGGGCCCCTGTGTGCATTGGGGTGTCATCTCAGACTGTGTGGGGTGCAAGGGGGACCCAGGGGTATGGGCCGCTGGGCCAAAGATCTTTGCTGGGGACTCTTGGCTCCCCAAGGGTGGGCAAGTCCCTGCAGGGCTGATGGTGAGCTGCCTGTGGGGGTACAGGGCTGTCACAGCGGGTGTCCAGCCTACGGCGAAACGCTTCTCCATGGTCAGGCTCTTGCTCACTTCGCCTGGACTCTCTTCTCAAGGCTTCCTCTAAACCTCGCTTGATCCCGCTCCCCTCCCCCACCCCCATATATGAAGTTTGATGACTCCGGCCTCCTTGCTCTTCTCGCTGCTCACCCGGGGAAACCCATCCCGCACAGTGTCGCTCGCCAGCTTTGCCTGCGATCTTCACCCTCAGCCTTGGGCCTAAAGTCTTCCTCCTCCCTTCTTCTCAGAGGTACCATTTCCCATCCAATATGGCCAAACCCGTGTTTCTCCCTGGTCAGAGATGCGGATGGGCACACTGTGCCAGGGCAGGGGCGTCTGGCCCCTCACGGGGGGGGAGGGGGCTGCTGCTCAAGGGCCCCCTGCAGGCAGCTGGTGTGCGTTGCCCCGTGTGCACAGGGGACGGTCCCCTCTTGGGACCCACCTTTGCGGGTTCCTCTGTGTCGGCGTCGCGCTGGTCTCAGCAGGAACCTCTGCCTGAGGGAGCTTCTGCTCACTCCGCTATCTTGAAATCCTGTGCTGTCCTGACCACAGACGGAGAGCCAACACCACTTCTGGGTGGTTTTCTCGGGATCGAAGCGGGGATGGGCGATGGTAAAGGTACCCATGCTGTACCGCGTCCCAGCAGCGAAACAGACACTCACACTGCCAACAAACCGATTCTCGTTTCTCTACTATGTCTCTTGGCTTGAAGCTGAGGTTTTAGCTAGAATTTCCATCGGCTTGTTACAGCACGTGCAAAAATGCTGAGTGTTCCAGGCTGTTCCACAGCAGATGCCTGGATCCTGCTCCTTTGCGAAGCTCATTGGCAGAGATTTTAAAAAAGCCTCTCCCCCCGCCCAAAAAAAAAAGCCTCTCCCCACACACCAGGCTGTAAATATCAGTAAGCCGGTCGTTCCAGGTTGAAAAGTTTGGGAACTACTTCTGCAGTGGGTCTGAGCCCTCGAAGGGGAGTAACGTTTGAACAAAATAAAATACAGCGTTAGCTGTCCCCGTGAAGTTCTCTACAGGCACACATGTACACACACATGCATGCCCATACCCATGCACGCATATACACACACATGCCCACACCCATGCATACACATACACATGCATGTCTGCGCACATGTACACACATGCATGTCCACACCCATGCACACATGTCCACATGCATGCACGCACCCCACCTTGCAGCTTGTGTACGGCCAGAGAACAGCCTGCTGAGGAGACTAGAATCCTATCTGATGTAGTGCCGACTGGCCTGTGGTCCTGGGCAAGTCGCTGCCTCCCTGTGCCTCTGCCACTGTAAGACGTGGGTTAGACCGCCTCCCCAGTGCTTTGTGATGGGAATGCTGTTTGGAAATAGATTATAGAGCTCCCAGCTCTGCAAACTACGCCCCACACCGCCTGCAGCTGCCCTGTGAGAGATGTGGCACCATCCCTCAAGCCGTGTCCTCCAGTTTCCCTCGTGTAAACATACCCATCCACCCAAAACATCTTTGGATCCACTGGTCTCAAACCTGGCTGCCCAGTGGAATCAGCTGGGAATTTTAAAAAATGCGAGTGCCTGGGTCCCACCCGCAGAGACTCTGAGTGAGTTAGCATAGCGGACAGCGTGGCATCGGGACTTTGCAAAGCTGCCGGCCCTTCTGAAGCGCGGCAAAGTTCCAGAGCCGTCGTCCTGGTTCCCGTCCTTCGCTCATACGTGGACCCAGCGTGAGGATCGCTGTCGTGTGCACACATCTCTCACACACACGCATTCATGCGCACACTCGCACTCACACGTACACTCACACACATGGAAAGGCACCTGATGTAGTCCTTGCTGGTGATGATTTTCTGCTCTGGACCCCTCCAGTGCCTGCATCCTCTCTGGCCGTGTCCACACTCACCCACTGCCCTGACCCCTGGCTTCTGCCCAGTCCTTAGGTTTAATGGTGGCCACGAGAAGATCATCAGAAACAGAACAGGGTTCCCTTGGAGCCAAGCTTGAACGGGTCCCAGCAGAGCCCAAGGGAGCCACGTGTGCTGTGAAGGAGAAGAGAGGACGCGGGCTGTGCAGCCCAGTTTATTTCGGCATTTCTGTTCTGTGCACGTGCCCAGAAAAAAAGCCAGCATCGCCCCAAAGTGCCCTGCAAGGTTGTGCTGAACTCCTCGCCCACTCGGGCTTGTGGAAGCCCCAGGACAGGGAGGCACACCTGTGGTGCTCCCAGCCAGCCTGGGCAGAGGGGACCAGAGGATGCTCCCTCCGGCCACCTGAACCATCCACAGACACAGCTCCGGCCCACGCTCGGACGTCTCAGAGGGAGGCTGTCTCCAAGGTTCTCCTGGCAGTTCTTGTCCTTTTCTCACTTGAACTCCTCCTGCTGTGGGCCTAGCCTCACACGGGGAAGAGATGTCAGGGGGTGAAGCGAAGGCATCTTCAAGGCTGGAAGATAAAGCGTTTCCTTTCTCGAGCTTTTTGTGCTGAAGAACAGATGGGCTTTGCTTAAGGATAGAAGAAGCTAGAAGAGACAACGGACCTCCGGGAGAAAGAGTCGGCAATAGACAGACCTCGAGCTGCTTGCCCCGTGACAAGCCCTCCTGACTAGCAAGGGAGAGGGGTCCGGGGGAGGGCGGAATGGAGGAAAAGGCTTCCAGGTGACCTCTGCCCCGCGGGCAGCCTGTTGGTTAGGCAGGCCCGTGAGCCCTGAGCCTTCTCCCTGTGGAACCGGCTTGGGAGGGGATGGGGGCCCAGTGGAAGCAGGATTCCTTTCTTCAGGGAGTTCCCGGCCTGACTGGGGAGACCCAGGGCCTGTTCTCTGGGAGAGGGGTCCATGGCTGTGCACCCACACACGCCCGTGCTTAGTGTGCAGAAGCCACGCTCAAGGAACACACCAGCCAGCACAGAATGTGTCGAGCCGTGGGACAGAGTGCTGACGTGGTTGCGCTGGAGGGTTAGGAGCGCCTGGAGCTGGGTGCGGTCATCTCTGGTAGAAGCCGCCTTTTGTGCAAGGTTTTGAATGCAGGGAGAGGGTTTGGCAGAGAAGAAGAGCAAGAATGTTTCAGGTGCCGAGGGTGTGACCTCTTTAAAGCTGGGAGGTGGGGGAGGATGAGTCATCTCTGGGAAGGTTGGCCTCTCCCCATCAGAGAGAGAACTCCACGTCTCCTGACAAAGGAGCTGCCTCCTCCATTTTCTCAGCTCCTGTAGGTGAGAAAGCTTGGGCGGCCCTATGACACAAGACACAATCAGGCATCGTCTGAGGCACCAAAGGGCAGCGGCATCCAGGGATGCTGAGCGTCTGCGTGGTGGAGTTTCTGCAATGGCTCTACACCGTGAAACACTGACACACGATGGGACAGGCTGTGGGGACAGAGCAGCTGGTGTGGCTCATGCACTGGAGAATGCAGTGTACTCTTGGAGACATTTGTTCCTTGACCTTGAGATCCTGTAGGTGGGCACATGCCTCCTGGGGACCCCGCACAGGTTGGGCCGGCAGTAGCTTCATGGAGAAGCCGCCATCTTTGCTCATGGCCAATGGACCCTTCTGAAGGGGACAGTAGGATGCACACGCTCAGCTGGGAGGGTGGGGTTGAGGCTGTGGGGGAGCTGGGTGCTGGAGTCATCTCTAGTTCCCACCCCTGGACCAAGGATCCTCCTCAAGGAGGCAGCCTTGGGTGTGCTGGAGCCTCACGCAGCTCCTCTCTCCCTGGTTGACCCGGTGCACCAAGGACCTTTCTGGGTGGGAGGAGGGCCTGACTGAGCAGAGTTCAGGGACCCTCGTCCCGTTCTGCTTTTATGGGGCCATTGAGCCTCAAGGCCCCAGGCCCCGGAGCACCCTTACCGAGAGGATCAGGCACGGGAGAAGAACTGGTCAGCTAAAAGGGCCAGCTCACTCCACGTAGGCCCAGCCCCATGTGAACAGTGCCTGTGCCCAAGACTCCAGGGGGAGAAGAGCTGTGATTCTGGCTTCAGGGAGCGCCCGAAGCCCGCACTGGCAGAGCCTGGCACACGCGTGATGGAGAGCCGACTGCAGCTGGCCATGGCCTTGTTCTGGGAAGGCCTGGCAGGTGCTGGAAACCAGCACAGCCCGTCAGGAAAGGCTCCCTCGAAGTGAGTTCCTGAGAAGTCGGGGACCAGGTGGAGCGGTGAAAGCCGTCATGTCCTTCCCCGTTACTCCCATTGAGAAGCCCCATGTTCTCGCAGTTGAACTTGACTTTCAGAGGGTAGCACTTACCAGTAGGACACCCCAAGGTCAAGAGAGGGAAAATTTACCTCTGTTGTGGGAGCAGAGCTCCCCTCCCACTTGCACCCCTTTGGTTACCAGGCACACTGCAAGGGGTGCCTTCACATGTGTCACGTCTCTGGACTCCTCCCCTCCCGCGCAGCCTTGGCCCCAGGTGCAGCCACCTTCTGCCGGAGAGGCAGTGCTGGCTGGTGTGATGGCAGCCTCATTCTCACAAGGAAGCCACGCAAAGCAGCTTAAGGTGGGGATTGGGTTGTCTGACCCCCGATTGCAGATAGATCTTAGGGGGTGTCTTCAGGAACTGCCTGGAAGGGTCTGGAGGGCTTGGCCCAACCAGAAGTGAGAGTGACAGCCCATGCTTGTGATCATCGGAGTCCCCACTGGGACGCGGGGACTGGCTTTGAGAATCATAGGGCATTCCACAGGTCATCTTGTCCACTCCTTGCCTCCGTGGCAGAGAGCTCCCCACCTGTCGCATGGAGAAGAGGATGTGAGAGGGTGGCGGGCAGACGCGGGGCGTGGAGGGAGCAGAAGCCTCTTCTGATGACGGAGAGGGCGAGTGACATCACTGCTGACAGATTCCCTCTGGAGAAGGGGCGGTGGCCCCGTGGGAACCTGCCCTCCTCAGTGCCTCATCCTCGCAGGAGACCTCTCTGGGGCTCCCAGAACTCTGTGTCTGTCACCACCCCGTATTTTCCATGTGAAAGCAGCTGGCTGACCCACTCCTGCCCTTTGGTGAGAAATCCCTGCCCACTGAGAAAGAGACAAGTGAAGTCTGGCCGAGCCCTGGAAGGGATGACGAAGCAGGCTGGATCGAGGGGAGGCAGACATGAACTGGCAGTTGGCTGCCCAGGGTCCAGGCTGCGGCCCCATCTCCCGGGAGAGCTAGTTCTGGGCATCTGAGCCCACGAGATGGCCCGCAGTCCCTCCTGACAGAGGCAGCCTTTCAACAGGGGCCGCTTCTGGAACAGGGAGCTTGGAGAAAGCGGGAGGTTCGGCGGAGTCCCTTCAGGAGTCAGGGATGGGGCTGAGCCTGTCAGGGACGGGGTCGCCCCCGGCAGGACCCTGAGGCAGGCAGCAAAGAGGTGGTGGAGTTGCCTTTGATGTCTGCCCTTCCTCCTGGTATGCTGAGCCCCATCTCTAGTAAAGAGGAATCTGGCTTCTCCAAATGCCATCAGGCGTGTGTCACAATAATCACACAGCCACAGAACATCAGAGCTGTATGGGAGTGGCCGTGTATGGAGGCCAGCCCCCTCTTTTTACAGAAGAGGAAACTGAGGCCCCGAGAGAGCCAGTGAGTTGCCCAAATGCCAGAGCCAGGACCCGTTTGAACCCCTCCAGCCTCCAGCAATCGTCTCTGCCACAGCCGATGGACCAGTGGCCAGTTCGTCCTCCGTGATGGGGGTACAGGGAATCGGGGGCAGTGCTCCCTCCTGTGAGCTACAGGGTGGTCACCTGGCATGGGACCAGGGAGGTGGCACCAGGCAGGGACACCTGCTGTGTTCCGACACTGCCTGTCTGCTGTCCTTCCACTCCTGTCTCGGGTGTTCCGGTCCCCTGGGAAGGCTCGGGAGGCTGCGTGGGTGTGGAGATGCTGACAAGCTAAGTTAGCCAGGAGGGAGCACCCCGAACCCTTCCCCAGACAGGGCTCTGATGCTGGAGCCTGCCCCCCAGCAGGGGAAAAGCGGGGCTCATCCCCCCGAAGGCTCTCATGGGAGCCCACTTTCTCTTCTTCCCGGAGGCCGTCATTTGACTAGAGTGGGGGGCAAGCCTTGCCCTGGACGGCCAGGCCGTGGAGCCACAGCTTGCCCCTTGTGCGGCTCCCCCTGTGGGGACTGGAACACCAGGAGGGATGTGACTAGGGGTATAGACAGCAGGAGGAGAGTGCCTCGGGCAGGGCTGGTCAGAGAAGGCTTCCTGGAGGGGACGCGGTCTGGAGCTTGGCTTTGGAAGATGGGCGACATTCGATGGTGATGGCTGAGGAGGGGCCAGACTCGGCACATGGCAGCGTGTGAGCAAGGCTTGGGCGGGTCACTGTCAGCCACGTTCAAGGACAGTAGGACAGTGGACAGATCAGCTTTCACGGAGATGCGGTGACTTCTAGGGCCCCCTGCCATCTGATGAAGGGGAGAGGAGAGGGGTGGCCCAACGGGGAGCCCAAAATCCAGTCCTGCTTTCTGCAATTCAAAGCCACTTGTCTACTAATAACCCTAATGACACTGTGCCCTCCCGCGGAGCCTGTCATTTGTGGGTCTCCAAGCACCCCGAAAACATTAATTAATCCTCCCAGGGGCCTTTGAGGTTGACACTCCCCCTTCACCAGCTGGAGCTCCTGGGAGATGAAGGACGGGGCAGAGGGTCACCTTGTCACTGGAAGGGGCCGGGCTGAGCTTGGCAGCCAGAGTCCTGCCCCGAATTGGACCCTGGTCGGCCGCCACCGCTCTGTGGCCCTGACCTTGGGGCTCTGGACCTGGGATGTCAAGATCCTGCCTGTCTTCCCCCAGTGGGAAGCTTATCCTGGTGAGACGTGGAGTCATGATGCCCTGGAACGGAGCGGCCGTGCTCCTAAGTCCCCCGGGCCAACTCCTGCCGTGTAGGTGTCAACCTGCCCCGAGCCTTGGGGAGACATCACGTCCGCAGGAAGGGGCCGGCCGAGACTCTCCGAGCCATCCCTGCGGCATCTGCAGGGGCCCTTCCTGCAGCCCCGGCTGTGGGGGAGGTGGGGTAGAGGGAGATGGCAAACAATGGCGTCTTCCCCATCCTCCTCCTCCGGGAGCTCAGACCTGGCTCCTCCACGGGGCGCAGTGGACCCGGAGGCAGAGGCGATGTCCTGGGGAGGAGGGCAGGCAGAGAGCGTGGCCGTGCTGTCCTAACCCTGTGCCTTTGCCTGCAGGCTCCCTGTACGACGGCCTGGCCGACGGTTACAACAGCTACGGGGCCAGCGGCCGCAGCAGCTACTATTCCAAGTTCCAGGCCGGGAATGGCTCCTGGGGGTATCCGGTAAGAAACGCTTCCATTCTACAAGAACTGGGGTGTGCGTGGGGAGGGTTTGGGTTTATGGGAGAGCAAACCGGCCCCGGGCGCCGAGAGGAGTGATGTGAGCTGGAAAGGGGCCGCTTGGGTCCACGAGGCGAGGCCGCCAACTCCAACCAGGTCCGTTGTGTGGCCATCATTTCACAGATGGCCCTGAGTGCAGCCTCCTGTTGGGCTGGTTGGATTTTTCTGAATGTCTCAGAAGAGAACATTTTAGAAAAAGCATAAAGAAAAGAGCATCTTTCAAACAACAAAATCCGTTTCCCAGTATGTCTGATTGGATCATGGATTTGAGAGAAGTGTGAATTCCTGAGGTCCACTTGTGGATTAATTTAGACATTTCTAGGAAAATCCTGAAGGGACCTCTCTCTTCGGTTTGTGCTGAGGACCTCGGAGGGGGCTCTAGAAGGCCCCGCGGGGCCAGGAGAGCACGTCACTGCTGTGACTCTTGAGTAAGAGGGTGAATGCAGAGTGGAGCGTTGCTAGAGTTTTGGAATTGGACAAACCTGGGTCAGATTCTAGCTCTGCTACTCGGCTGAGCCTGTGAGCCCGGGCGAGATGGTCTGCCTCTGGGCCTCAGTTTCCTCACGTGTAAAAGGGACATGACACGGTCTGCCTGGTGGGGCTATTGTCAGGATTCGATGAAATAATGTGCATGAAAAAAAGCCTGATTATAGTCCTTCTTAAGATGATTTTTTAAGTTCACATGGTCGAGAATATTCCAGGTCCTTTACTCCAGGCTCCATCACCTTCTTTCTAAGTGCTCTCAGCCACCACACCTCTCCATCCTCACTGAACAAGTGTTTACTGAGCTCTCACTCTGCACCGAGTGTGTGGGAGATGCCGTCACCCGCACCAGCCCGGGCAGGAGCTGTCTTCTCTATCTCGGGCGATCGGGCTCCATGACACCCAAGTTTCTCCCAGTCCCCCAATTCTATGCCTTTCTTTACTTTTGCCGATTTCAACGTTCGCCTGGATCGTTCTTGGGAATTCTTTCCGGCGGCCCTTGAGACATTGCACTTTTCCCTGCGAACCGGGGGTGCTGTCCTCTTGGGGGTCCCGGATTTCAGCAGCTGTTGCTCACAGATGTCACCCCTGACGGGGGGTCCTGTGCAAGGCAGAGGCTGGGTGGGTATGAGTCGGGTATTCCTGTGTCGTTGGATTTCTCTTTCTTGCCTGCTACAGGTTAGGGGCTGTGGGGGAAGAATCAACTAGTTTTGCTGAAAATTTACCCCCCTCCCTTCTTTCTGGTTCTTGATGTCCACTGATACCCTGAGTGCCACTTAAACACAGTTGATGGAGCCCGACCGGCTGGCAGGTCAGGCACAGATGCGAATCAAGGGTTTTGACACGCAGAGTGAGGGCCAGAGAGAATCAGAGAAGACGCCTGAGTGATGCAGTGTGAAGGAGGAGGCGAGACCCGGGAAGGCGGGTCCCTGCCTGGCGCCTCATCGCAGCAGTCCATGGATAGTGATGCTGACGGTGCCGATGGGACTAGCTCTACACACAGCGTGCCCCCAAGTCAGAGCTCGGAAGCCTTGGCTTCTAGTCCTGGTTCTGCCCCTCTCTGGCTCTGTGACTTTAGATAAACCCCTCAACCTCTCTGGGCATCAGTTTTCTCATCCGTAAAATGGGAATGATGACACCTGTGTGTTTACTCCACAGACAGGTTGATACCATGTTCCACTAGCTGTGGAGTCTTATCAAATGGCAGGGCGGGGTTGTTATTCGTGGAAATCTGTAACCAAGAGCTGTAAAGGCACTCGTTTAGAGGTGTTTCTTTAAAAAAGTGTCTCCATCGGGCCCACGTTGAGCCTTTCTCCGGGTTAATTAACTCAGTCCTCAGCCATCTCACCCGCTCCCAACGCCCCCACCCCTGCCTGGGCCGACTTTCCGACAACCAGTGAAATGCCTTCCCCTTCCTGCCCCCCGAGGCCCAGCCCTGCTCGCCCTTCATCTCCGCTGGGCCTTCAGACGTGACTCACGTCGGGGGAGCTGCTGGGGCGCGTCCCGTCTCCTCTCGGCTCGGGAGAGGCTCTGGGAACAGCGAAGGGCTGAGCACACATGAGGATTTGGCAGAGGGAGGGGGCGAGGGATGGCAGGAGTGGAGTAACTGATACGGCAGCCAGGCGTGTAATCAGCAAGGACGGGCGCCCCCCCCCCCGCCCCCGGGCAGGGGCGGGGCTGAGGGAGGAAGGCAGGGGAAAGTGAGCAGAGACCCATCTGCCGCGCTCTCCTGGGACAGGGCGGCTGGCACAGGACTACTTAGCGCCTCCATCTGCTGACACCAAGACGGCGGCAGGGGCAGGGGTGCGGGGACAGAGTGTGGCTCCCCTCACCCTGGTCAGCAGGTTTCAGGGGCCGGCCCGGTGGCGCAGCAGTTAAGTGCACACCTTCTGCTTTGGTGGCCCGGGGCTCGCCGGTTAGGATCCCTGGTGTGGACATGGCACCACTTGGCACACCATGCTGTGGTAGGCGTCCCACGTATAAAGTAGAGGAAGATGGGCACGGATGTTAGCTCAGGGCCAGTCTTCCTCAGCAAAAAAAGAGGAGGATTGGCAGCGGATGTTAGCTCAGGGCTAATCTTCCTCAAAAAAATAAATTAAAATTAAAATTAAATAAAATAAAAATTCAGGAGCTTCTAAAAGCGGCTGGAGGACCATTTCCCCTGGGTCAGCCCTCTGTATTGAGCAGCTGGGGGCCAGGACCCCAGACGAAGAGGGTCTTTGCCCTCAGTGAGCTCACAGAGGCCACAGACAGATCGAACACAGGAATTAGTGGCCACTCTGTGGCATTCCACCGGTGCTGCCCTTACTCAGATGTTTCTAGAACATTTTTTTAAGCACAGTTGTCATCAGCGTCACTTTTGGGGCTGTATAAGAAGATCAGTCTCATTTATTGATTGTCGCGACCTGCGTTTGGCCAGAAAGGAGGTGAAGCACTTCCAGCAGCTCACCCCACTTCCAGATATCAAATCGCCCTCAAATAACAAAGATTTGTCACCACTGAGTGTGTATTTTATTTAAATATGGAAAAGGCCTAAAAGCAGTGCCAGAAACAACGTTCTGAAAAGGTTTAAAAAGTAGTGGTGTTACCTCGCGGTTTAACCTTATATATATTCTACATGAGCAGTGGCCGTCTAATTTTTAAATATACATATAGATCATCATACCACGTATAATCTATGATCACTTATGTCACAAATTAAGAAAGTTGAATATAGAGAATCTGGTAATAAGTAGAACTTAAAACAGAGTTAGTCTGACAAACAAAAAGCATGAAGGGCATAAGGAAAAGGAAAAATTAGTCCAAAGATGAGCTGGCCCCGTGGCCTCATGGTTAAGTTTGGTGTGCTCCTCTTTAGTGGCCCGGGTTCAGTTCCCAGGTGTAGACCTACACTACTCGTTGGTGGCCATGCTGTGGCAGCAACCCACGTACAAAACGAGGAAGATGGGCACAGATGTTAGATCAGGAATGATGTTTCTCAAGCAATAAGAGGAAGATTGGCAACAGGTATTAGCTCAGAACAAATCTTCCTCAGCAAAAAAAAAAAAAAAAAAGTCCAAAGAAAGTCATTGGCCCATTGACCCAGTCACTTCTCCACTCTCTGCTGGACATTCCAGCTGGACACATACCTGCTGGATGACAGTGTGGAGCCCCAGAGCCCCACGGGCTGCAGGGAGAGAGAGGAGCGGGGAGAGGGGCTGAGGATCTGGCAGGATTCAGCCCCACTGCCCGACCCCTCAGATGGGCAGACTCCACCATGCTGCTCACGTTCTCAGAACCAGACTCGAGGAACATTAGAGCCCCAGCGAGGTTTCCATTCCACAGTCGTGGAAACTCAGGCCCAGAGAGGCTAAGTTACTCCTCAGGGGTCACACAGCTGGTTAATGGGACAGCAGACCAGACCCCTGGCCTCCCGACTCCTCACCTAACGGAGTCCTGTTTTCGTTACTCCAGATATTTGCCCGTTTTTGATGGTCATTTTATGGTTTTATGCAATCTCGGCGTTTTAACATCACCACCGTGTTCTAGGCACTTGCGAGAGACCCACAGGTTTGGATCCTGTGACTTCCTCCCTCCCCTGTCCCCCTCCACTCCTGTTCTTTCCTTGAGGAGTCAGCCGAGCTCAGAAGGGGCAGGAGAGTGGCCCTTTTTGTTCCTTCCTAGATTCAAGCTGGACTCACTCAGCTGTAAGCGTTAACGGGGGTCGGCCGGAGTTGCCAGGCAAAATCCAATATTTGGGACACGCTCGTACTAACAAGTTGTTTATCTGAAATTCAAATGCAACTGGGCATCCTGTACCTTCATTTCCTTACCCGGCACCCCTGGGTGCCAGCATCTTCCCTGTAATGAAACCCAGGCTCCCGAGGTTCCTCTCCCAGGCCGGGCACCAAGCAGAATTGCTGCAGGCTGCAGCCGCTGCTGGTGAGAAAACGGAGGCTGTTGGCCCCCTCTTAGGGTTCCTCATAATGGGTCCCTTGGGTCCCTTCCTCTGGGTCCGCTGGGGCCAGAATGCAGAGAGTAGAGAGCTGGGGGCACCGGGAGGCACAGCCCTTCTGTCCCAAGGCTGTCGGTGGGCTCCCATCACACGGGTTTGTCCCAGAGGAAGCTGAGGCAAGTGGGACGAGTCTGATTTCCAGGGAAAGTTTCTGGATTAAGATGGCAGTGTCCTTTTCCATCAGCTCCGTTCTAAGGGTTTCCTACTTTCCAATCAAGACGCACGTCTTGAGCGTTCAGTTCTTCTGGGAGTCGTACCCAGCGAAACGTTCTTTGGTTATGGATTGGTCTAGACCACCCTGCCCAGGATCTGATCCGTAGAAGCCACATGGGCATCGTCAGCAGGAGGTCTGGGCCGGGACATACCATGGGGCCGCCATATTGAATCACTCAGCCACACTGTTCGAGTCAGCCCAGTGCTTCTGAGGGGGAGGCCCCTCAGGAGGAACCAGGGAGAATCTCGCCTCTGTCCTGGCTTTGGTCTGTTCCTAGACCCTGTCTCTCCACCGGAACCCAGGACTCACCCGCACATCTTCCTCAGTTGCACTTGCTAACTGACTCGCCAGCGTTTTATTACTTGGTGATCCCACCATGGCAGGGTCTTGTGGACCATGTGCTAGCGACTCTCACCGTGAGAGAACTGGTCCTACCCCTCAGGCCCGAAACCCCCCGGGTGAGCCTCTTTTATAGATGAGAGGGCTAGGTTGCATCAACCTGCCACCGGGGGTGGGAAACCCAAGCGCAGTTGTCTCCCATTAGCTGTGTAGATGAGGCGTCCATAAGGGCAGGGCCCTGGGCCCGGGGCTGCCAGAGAGAACAGGGCAGGACTGCTGCCCTTGGGACCACAGACAGAGTTCCCAACCCACAGTCAACACAGTCTGTTCCCAGAAGCAGCTGGTGGGCCAGGACAAGCGCTGGACTGTGGCCCGGTACCTCAGGTCCCAGCCCAGCGCTGCCCCTTCACTATCTGCGTGACCCCAGGCAGGCTCTTAGCCACGCTGAGCCTCAGCTTGCCCATCATTGACAGGCGTGAACATTCCTGTTTCAGAGGGCATGGAGGGGTGTGGATGTGACCTGTCAGACCAGCAGTGGGAGGCCTGGCCTCCAGTCTCGGCTGGGCAGCTGGGCGGCTATGCACTGAGGGACCTGGCGCGGCCGTCACCCCTCCAGACCTGTAGCAAGGCAGGGGGGGACCCGATCCCAGCCAAGGTCTCGGGGTTCCGTGTGGCTTGAGAGCTGACTCTGAGTAGCCCCAGTGCTCTGTAGCCAAAGTCTGCATGGTGGTCTCCCTGGGGGCAGGGGCAGCTCCCCCCGCCGAGACCCCCACTTCAGGCCCATGATGGATAATGGCTGCGGCACTTCTTCTGTGCTTTCTTCTGAGCATCTCCAGGCACCAGGAAAACAGCAGCTAATTAACCCTCAGCACAGGATGGAGAGACCGTAGGACATTGTTTACTTGAGCTTTATGGCGGGGGAACAGGCACGGCAGAAATGGCCCCTCCTAGTCACCACCCTGACTTAACCTGTGCACGACCTCCTCCTCTGCTCCCATTTCTCAGCTGTGAATGCCGTGCTCCAGACGCCCCAGCTGGGTTCTTTGGGCGGTGCCTGCTGGGCCTCTGTCTGTCCGTGAAAAGTCCGGGGGAGGGAAAGATAGAGTGGACACAGGCTCCTTCTCCCGAGCGGGCACGGCTCCTGCTCCAGAAGGAAGCGATTGTTGTGTTTGCCAGCGCAGTGTCCCTGCTGCCAGCTCGTGACTCACTCCCACCCAGCCCTGGGAGATAGGAGGGTCCCACAGCGCCCCAGGCTGCACCCAACAAGAAGAGACAAGGCTCCTACTTGCCGAGGGACAGGACGTGCCTGAGAGAGAATGAGGCAAGGGAGTGAGAGCTGGGGCCGGCTCCCAGGGCGCGCCTCCCTGGAGAGAGCAGCGGCCGGCGTAGGGCACCTTTTCAGACACATTGTTCAGACCGCAGAGGAGGGGCCCAGGGCAGATGCCGGTGTCTGGGGGGTCCCTGGGGATGGGCCCTCCCGTCCACTGGAGTGGCCCCGCTTTTCCCGAGAGAAGTTCCTGCTCCCTTGGGTTGGAGCCGAATGCGAGCTGCTTCCTTTTGGGCTGATTTTCTCTGCGTGGCTGACTTCAGCCCCTCAGGCAGGCCTGAGACCCCTTCTCCCGGCTGCGGTCCGGGTGAGCCAGCGAGGGTTCCTTTGAGGCCGTAAGCGCTGGCCCGAGCGCGGGGTTCTCCACCCCTGCCCCGGTGACTGTTGCTGGGACCTCGACCCCCGCGGGGCCTCAGTTTATCATCAGCAGGACCAGACAGTTGCTCAGACCATCTCCTTGCAGCTCTGACCTCCACATGCTGTGTCCTTGATGGTGCGGGGAGAGGTCAGAGAATGCCCCCAAGTCAGCCCCACGGGCTTGCAAAAAAGGGCATGGTTCCAGTGAGTAGAGGCAGGTGGTATCCACAGGCGGGGCCAGGTGGAGGAAACCCGGGCGGGCGCCTGGGGGAGCTGAGCTTGGAATGGGAGTGAAAGGAGAGCAGGGGGCAGAGGAGAGATGCTCCTGGGCATGGGGCTTGGGCTCACAGGAGCCCCTGGGTCCTCTTCTCTGTTTACAGAGATCAGGCATCACCAGGAGGGCAGCTGGCCGCATGTCGCCAGCTCCAGAGGTCTCGGAAGCTGCTGGCTTTCTGCAACCTCTTCCCGGGGGGAGGGGCACAGAACCCACGAGGCCCCTCTGAGCCGAGCGAGCACGCTGGCCCACTGCTTCCTCCTGCCCCAGTGAGGAGCACTGGACCCAGAGAGGGCAGACTGTCACGTGTCCCTGTCCTGGCTGCGTGGACCCTTGGCGGGGTGGCGGGGCAGAGGCCAGGCAATATGGTCACCCAAAACGTTCAGGCAGAAATGTCCCTGCCCGGGGACTCAGTGTGGCAGACGTGGAGTTGGTGGGAAGCAATGGGCTTTGCCAGCCCCGGACACGGTGGGCAGCTCAGACGGTCCCCAGGAAGGCGTTCCACCATCCTCACGAGACAGCAGCTGCCTTGGGTTTGGCGTCTTCCTTTAGCTTAACGGGTCTCCATCAATCCCTTCCCTTCAGTTCCCGGCTGGGCTGGGAGCCAGTGCTGGGGTGGACCTGGGGCCCACTGAGGCAGTGTGAGGCAGGTAATTCCCTGGCCACGAGCGGGAATGCTGTCTTCTCCCAAGAAGGAAGCTTCCGTATGGGTTGGGTTCCATATGGGTTGGCCACTGTTCTCTCCTTCCTCCTCACACATAGACTCAACATAGAGCCTCTGAAACTTGAGAGGGGAGTTTGGAAAAATCAAGAATGGTTGCAAACTTCTTTATTTTGCTCCAGAAGAAAATTAGTAGAGCCTTGTTTTCGGCCCTCTTTTTTTTTTTTTTTTTTTTTCGCCCTGATAAGACCCAGTCTACTCAACCAACCAGTCTTTGCAGTCCTTATACTATAGTCCAAAACAACTAACAGGTCAAACAGCAGAGCATCAGAGAGGATAGAATTCATGCCGAATGTTGCAGCACATGCCATCAGAAGGCTCGTCAGCATCCTGGTCTGTAAATGGCGGGATGGGACCAGCATTAGCCACGGTCCCCAGAGTCCTAGAGGTTTGGGGCCGGGGCCCTCGGGTTCTGGATTAGCAGGCAAGTGGCAGCTTGCAAGGCTGCTCAGGCCCCAGCGCCTTCACCTTCCGCTTGCTCTCCCGCGGGAGGAGCTTGGGTCTCCAGGACCCCGTCATTTCCCAATCCCCCGGAATTAGTGCAGCATTCTGAACTGACACAAAGTGCTCGTGTTCTCATTTCCCAGCTTGATCCTTGGTCTCTGTGAGATCGTAGGCGAACCAGGTATTGTTCTTCCAATTTTATTTGCAGGGCAATCAAGCTACAGAAAAGCGCAGGGGCTTGCCCGTCCCTCACAGGTGGGGCTTGGCGGAGCTGAGTCCAGAGCCCAATGGGCTTTGCGCGGCGTGGGGGCGGGGGGAGCGGGGGGGTGAGGAGTGAGAGGAGGAAGCAGGCGCCAAGGGCTGGGAGACGAGCGAGTCACCATCTTCTCTTCTGCCAGGCCCAGCTGCCCGTGCTCCAGAGCCAGGAAGTGGGCACACGACGGAGGGGCGTCAGCACAAAGCCCAGGGGAGATCATCGGGTGCCTCTTTTCTGCTTTGCGAGTTTTCCTTTCGTCGCTGGGCCCAGTGAGACAAAGGCAGCAGCATTTCCCAAGTGGGTGGAAGAGCCGGCCCCGCCCTTCGCTGGGTGAGGCTCAGCGTTCTCCCCGAGGGCCCTGGCATGTCCCTGCAGAGGCCTTCCCGCCCCAGAGAGCAAACTCAGCTGAAAAACAGAATCGAGTCGGGTGGTGGAGGAGCGGGGTGCAGAGACGCAGCTGGAGAGCGAAGTGGCTGCAGGACTGTAGATGGGAGCGCCTCCCCTCCCACCCCCCCAGCGCACAGGGCCGGGCCTGGGAGGGCCTGAAGACTGGGCCATGAGCTTTGTTCCGAGGCCCTGAGCTAGGCTGGGAAGGAGGCTGTCTGGAACTCCAGCAGGGCTGACCTGTAGACTGCCGAAAGTCCAAAGAGGCCTTATAGGGCACTCCATAGTTGGGGAAACTGAGGCTCAGAGAGGTGAGGTGACTCCCCGAGCCTGCTCAGCTGGACAGGGAAGAACCAGACTAGAACCCTGGTCTTCCAACCCCGAGCCCAGTCCTCCTTGTCACACTGTTACATCATGGAACTCTCGCCACCATGGCGATAGCGTCTGGAACTTGGGTCATTTCCATTCTGCTGTCACGATTTTTGTGAAGTCATCACACCAATCCTTATTTACTTACTTTTAGTGGACTCACTTTTAAATTTCTTTTGAAAGGAAACTTTATATCACTAACTCAAAAGAAAAAGAACAGTATCCTTTGCCGTAAATGAAAGTGAACCATCACATAACCAGTAATAATAAATAGAATGAAAACAAATCATTATTTAATTCCAGCTAGATAAATTTTTTTTTCCCTTTCTACTCAGAAAGGGAGGTTTGCAAGTGTTAAAGAAACATACTGGCACCAGCCGAGACTTTCTCTGCTTGGGAATCAAAGCGGAGAAAGGAAGAGGGGTCTATGTGCTTCTGTGTTAGCCGTTGCTGTGCTCTTAAATGCACTGTTGTCCCCTCACAGCCACAACAGTGCATGTCCCACACTTGGGGGAGATTCTGGGTTATAAGCTTGTCATGCAGGATGATTTTCCCAAAGCTGATCCATGAGAGCAGGGAGAGCTGAGGGCCAAGGAGAAAAGTGACAACGTGGAGCCCCCTCCCTCACCAGGGTGACCAGACTCCTACCTGGCTGCGTACTTTTCTTAATGGAGCATTTCAACGTGAGGCTTCTGTCTGAGCGTCTAAGGCTGTCCGTACTAGTCAAGGGCCCCACAGTGGGCTGAGTTCTGTGGGATTGCTCCCGGGAGGCCAAGCTAGAGAGGGCCCATGAGAAATCCCAGGCCTCTGCCACATTTCCTTGCAGCCCTAACCAGCTCTCAGAGGCCCCACAGCGCTGGGGGAAGAGAAGGGTGCTGTGGGTGGAAGATCGGAGAGAGTTGGGGCGCTCAGGGCCGGCTAGTGTCCCATCCCTCCCTCCCGCTCCCTCCTGACTGCCCCCAAGGCTTGGAGCAGGGCAGCCCAGCTTCTAGAGCCCAAAGAATTTCCTGGCTAATTCCAGGGGACCCCAGGCTTGGCCTCAGCCACCATCTCAACGTGACTCCCCGTTTTCTGTGCCAACGTGTATGTGCTCACTGGTGCATTTGCAGCAAGGTCTGGTAGAAGGGGTACCAAGAAGTCACTTTTCCATGCCTGCCTTCTCATGGCTCTGGCCAGAACAGACCAGTTATGACTGCTCCTTGCCCACAGGTGTCCCTTGGGACAGAGGGCCTTCCAGCCCAGGTCTTCGGGCAGGAGAGTCACACAGCTGAGCAGCCACACTCTTCTTTAATGTCTCCAGGGACCTCCTACAATTGGCCAAAAGAGAGCGACAGGCACGTCCCATGTCTGGAATCCCTGGGGGAGGGGGTTTTCTAGGGTTCCGGCCCTCGACTAGCCAGAGATGCTGGCGGTGTTCCTCCAGAGCACACCCTAATAGCAGGGGCTCTTTGCCATTTAGACGTCATTCGCGTCATTGGACCCTAGGGGCAGAAGGGCTAGAGGACCAACGCTGGGAGGGAGGTTGGAGACCTGAGTCCTGGCTCAGGGTCAGCCACATCTTAGCTGTGTGGCCTCAGCCCAGCCTCCAGGTCTCTGAGCTTAATCTGCTCACAGAGAGAATGAAAATGCAGCTCTCTGCCCTGACGCTCACAGGCCGGGCGGGAGACGGGGAGCCGTGAGGTTCTAACAGGATGATGAAAGGAGAAGCTTTGTGCAAACTGTAAAGGGCCGGACCCACTAAGGGGTTCTTGGGATATGCTCAAAGAGCTTCCAAGACCTTCCCCACCTGAGTCCGCCCCTGGCGAGGTGACGTGTGTCCCGTATGGGCAGGTGTGTGTGTGGGAGCACACAGCCTCATTTTCCAATGGGGGGGAGCCATCACCCCAGCCCTGGAGGGTCACTCCTTGCGTGTGACGTTCTTGGGTGTCTCATCCTCGGGAGTGATTTCCTCCCACTGTTGGTGTCTCCAAGGAGCTCCTTTTTGGGCCAGGTAAGCGTCTACCCCTGGGGATGCTCCCACATCCCTGCCTTTGGCCCTCTTCTTCCGATGGCTGGAAGCACCTCCCAGTCTGGTGCACGGTTCAGGGGCCAGTGGGCCTCCCCCAGAGTTCCCAGCACAGGTTGGGGGCGTCTGGCCCAGTGGGATCTTCTCCTCCCTCAAATAGGCTCTTCCAGGGAGCTGGCACGTCGTCCGAGATTCCAGGAGTCATGTCACGGCGGGACCCTGTGCGGCCCCTTGCTTTTCTTCCAGGGAGCTGGCACGTCGTCCGAGGTTCCAGGAGTCATGTCACGGCGGGACCCTGTGCGGCCCCTTGCTTTTCCCTCCCCGGCATGAACTGCTGCTGGGACCATGGAGCCGGCCTCTGGGTCTGAAAGCCAGAGCTGTGACCACAGAACGAGGGTCTCTGGAGGGCGGAATGACCATCCCTCTGACCATCTGTGTCCGTGAAAGAGACGTGGCCGAGCTTCATAGCCACTTGGGCTTGTGAGAGACCCGTCTGGAGGGCAGACACGCACCAGGGACTCCTCTCTAAGATGGAGCAGATGTCTGCATATGAAACCTCAGGTCCTTGATCCCCAAGCCCCTCCTAGGGGCGTCAGGAGCTGAAAAAACCCAGTTCTCAGGGGTGGAGGAGGAGAGGTCCTAGAGAAATCTGCAGAAAATCAGTTTTTCCCACAGTTTAGCGATGGAGCAGGGAGCAGGCCGTGTGGGCAGAGCTGATGGTGGAGCTGGCACGGCTGGTTCAGAATCAGATGTCATCAAGCACCACCCTCAGCTGGGTGCTGGGGTGCACAGTGCCTTTGTCCCCTGGTCCCCTGTAGCCCCAGGAGCCGCAGTGGACTCTGGGCCTGACCCTGAGAGGCAGACGTGGGGCCCGAGCCCACGAGGGCAAGATTTCACCCTAGAGCCACGGTCTGATCGATGTCAGCTCACAGTTGCTGCCTTCAAAGGCTGTAGGGGACACTCGCTGTTATTAATCGGATCTCTGGCGAAATATGTACTCCCGAGTGAGCGTCCAAACTTTTCTTACATTCTAAAAATTCAGGTGATAAAGGATGCCCACCATCCGACATCGGGCTGCTTCAGATTTCTGTCGTGTCTCTTCTGAGCAGACAGGGAGCTGGTCGTCCACCAGCCATTGTCCTTCGGTTCACAGAGTGGGGGTCCCACGAGGGTAGGCACTGCTGGTCTCAGGGGGCTGGTGATGGAACCATGGGGGCAGCTCCTCCTGGCCCTCAAGGGCTCCACAGCGGGCGCGCCCACCCCTGCCACCTCCGAGCCCGACGGCCTTGCTCTTTGCCCAGACGTCCCGGCTTCTGAGCGGTGAGGCCGCTCTGGCCTCCATGTGCCCCACGAAGCTGCATGCCAGGGAAAGAAAGGAGGGCCAGCCTGGGGTGGGACCCCACTGCTCCGAGCCGGAGAGGGAGCCGTGCCCAGGAGGAGGTCGGGAGCAGCACCCCACGCCCTGAAGTCCCACCTTTGGTGACTCAGGCTCCCTGACGTGGTGGGTAATTCAGAACAAGTTTTCTAAAGGATCTGACTCAAACCGCTGAGTAAGCAGCCACCCCATCCCCAGGGGAACCCCCCCACGCCCTGGGGCCCTGAGGGCCCCTCCTGGGCAGCCCTTGCTGGGAGAAGACCTATGCCCTCCAGACCCCCTGGAGGGGGTGGAGCAGAGCTTGTAAAGGCCACCTGCCGCCTGGCTGTGCCCGGTCCTGACCAAAATCACAGGAAGAGGGGGCTCCCACGGGCACTGAGTGGGGAGCAGCAGAGGCTCGGGGACCCCGTGAAATTGTGTGTGCTCGCTCTCTGGAGAAGGGCGTCAGAGGTTATATAGCTGAAGGTGGCCTGTCGGCCAGATGTGTGACTGGGCAGGGAGGGGCAGGGCGTGTCCCACCCCAGAGCCGGTTTGGCCAGCCCCACCTTGCTGCCAGAAGCTTGGTTTCAAAATGGGCTAATAGCTGGGGCCACAGACACTCTTTTCATCTTGGCCTGCCCGGCACATACCCAGCTCCCAAGGAGCCAGGCAGCTTCCCTCTGGTCAGCCAGGGCTGGAATAGAACTCGCTGGACGCAGCGAACCGGCTGCTGTCGCCCAGGTCAAGGGGTGAAGGGAAGAGTCCTGGACCTGAGCCCGAGCCCGAGCCCCTACTGGGCGGCCTCCTGGACAGCTCGCCCCATCGGGAATGCCCCACCTTCCGAGCAGCTGACTTGGTCTGCAGTGGCTGCCTGTGCCCATGGTGGCCGTGGGAGCCCCACTGCCAATCAGCAGCCCAGATCTCCGTCCCCAGCACAAATGCCACGGCAACTCCCAGCGCTCCTTTGTACTAGGCGCATGCTGCAAGCCCAGCCCTGTTCCAGGCACAGTAAAGGGCCTCTGCCCTGGAGAGCCTGGGGAAATGGCGGAACCTGACATTAGCTACTAGAGACACCGGGCCCACGGGGGGCTGGGCAGGAGCGGCTCCAGCTCTGAGCACCACCGGTATCTGGGGAAAGGCTTTGGGCTGGGTAGGAGCAGGCTGGGTGGGGATCACAGGTTGGAGAAGTGCAAGATTTGTGAGGAGGGGGCCGTCCAAGATGGAGACGCGTCTGAGCAGAAGCAGGAGGGCCAGGCGGTGGCTGCAGTCACCGGGCAGCGTAAAGCAGCGTGTTGGGGAGGGGAGAGCTGACTGGATAGACGGGCCAGGCTGCTGGGTTTGTCTTGTAAAGGGGAGAGAGACCCTGGCAGATGTCAAGCAAGGCTAACGAAGGCTTTGTCTGAGGAAGGGCAAAGTGGTGGCACCAGCAGGCAGGCAGCAGGGTCCCCGGGGTGGTGGGGGGCTGGCACCGATGGTGAACCAATGGTGGTGGACCGATGGTGAACCAATGGCGGCCGGGACCACCGTTTGTGCAGTGGGATCAGAGAGGATTCTCAGATGGAAGGATAAAAGGACGCCGTCCCTTTCTGAGTGGTTAGTCACCGTCCTGTCCGGCGATCTTGGGTGAACGGGACCTCCTCCGGTTTGGGGGCCTCTTCAGACTGAGGAGGACTCGCCACGGGAGTGGAAACTGACAACGTTCAGTTGCTTGAGGGCCTGGATCTTGGGCTCATGCTGCTTTACTTGGGCTTAGGCCCCTGCAGAACTGTTTCTTTGCCTGCAAAATGGGGGGGGCACGGCCCCTGAGAGCTTCCTGACCTGAGGAGGAACAAGAAGAGATGATTATGTTGAGGGGCGGGGAGCGTTCCGTGGGGGGTCAATTCCACACTTCTCCAAGAAGGAAGGGGACCAGAGAAGAGAAGTGAGTGAGTTACGAGACCTCAGTCCTTAGAGAAGAGGGGAGCCGAGCAGAACCTGGCTGGGAGAGGCTCCTCACTAAGAGCAGCCCTCTCAGGCCCACCTTGGAAGATGGTTCCAAGCATGGACCCCATAAAAGCCCCACTGGGCTCCCCAGTAGAGAAGCATGTCTTTGTGGACACACCAGCCCGGGCTTCCCCCTAGCTGTCCAGCCCAGCCTGCTGTCTGGTTGAGTGGTCAACTCTGCTCCCAGGAAGTCAAGTTTCCACCCTCCGGAATGTTCTGATCCATGGACCGTTCCACCTGAGCCTGGAGTTTCCCAAGGGAGCCTGAGACAACCAGACAAGGAGTGTGTGTGTGTCTCACTGTCCTTTGTGTGCGAAGTGGGGGAGCTGCCAGCAGATTGCTATCTGAGCGTGGGGTGTGCCTGGGAGACCTGGCGTTGGCACAGGGCTCCCCACCTGCGGTGGACACGTGGGCTCGCACACACAGCCCTTGCATTCCATCCCGGCCGCAGCTGCCCGCTGGGGACCTGGAAGGGAGTGTTTGCAAATAGGACTATGACTGTGAGGCGTTATTGGCGTTTAGGGCCTGGGGGCCATGAGCACTAAGCAGCCTGCAATGCTTGGGGCAGCCTGCACAATGGAGAATTGTCCGCCCCAGACGCCCACGTGAAGAGGTACCACACCGTCCATCATAAAGACTGGCTTCATGCTGGGTGACCGTCTAGGCGGCCCACACTTCTCTGTTTTTCTGAAACCTATGAGGCCTGTCCTGTGGCCTTCGGGGGAGACCAGCGTGGGACTCTGAATACACTCTGCACCCCTTTTGTGGGCTGTCCTGTCTTCCTGGGTCCGTCCCCCGCACATGCCGACTCGGTGACTCCTTCAGGTATGGCGTAGGCTCGCAAACCCTCAGCCAGGTCAGAGAGGCGGCCAGCCTGTCCCCAATCTGAGCGTCAGAGGGATACAGATGTTCCCCCTGAGCCAATGCTGACATCCCACTGTCCCCAGCGCGTTACGAACATTCGTTCATCGATTCTGCCAACAGCCCTGTACCCTGGGCACAATTATTAGACAAGGTTCACGCATGAAGAAACTGACACACATTGGGTTTAAGTGACTCCCTCAGGGCCACGTCTCAGGCAGTTGCTAGGGCTCAGCCCAGGCAGTGTGGCTCCAGGGTCCCCGTGCTGTGGAAGTCAAGATGCCCCTGCCACTCCGGCCTGATAGAAAAAACGGGGGAAGGTCACAGGCCATCCGTGCAGGGAGGGCTGGGAGCAGCCTGCCCTGGCTGAGCCTTAGAGGGGAGCCAGGCCCCGTGTGGCTCTAGGAGAGGACGGGTCCTGGCCCAGAGGAAGCTTTGCTCCCACTTGTCTAAGTGACATGACTGGAGAGTGATCTCCAGCAGTCCTCAGACACACAGCCCACCAGCAGCCATGACACAAGAGCTGGGGTGGGGTTCCCAGCAATGGGTGACGCCACTGGGGTGTGGCTGATGGGGGGATGGGAAAACTCGGTCCCATAGGGGTATCTCCACCACGCCCGCACCCTGCAGACACAGCCAGCACCCCGTTCCCAGCAGGTGGCCTCCTCTTACTGAGACCTGGCGGGGCTGCCTGCGGCTCCCTTTCCCGGCTCAGGAGAGCACGCCCAGAGCCTCTGCCGGCTTCATCAGCACCATCACGTTCTTGCTGGGTGTGGACCAGGATCAGCGTTGGACTCGGCAGGTGTCTGAGATGACATCCAGGAGTGTCATTTACTGAGAACGAGAGCATCCCTTGTCATATTTCCACTTCAGGCTGAGCCCACCTTCCCTCCAGAGTGCCCTTGACACCTTCCTCCCCCTGAGAGAACAGAGCCCAGCCGGTGTGGCCACTGGCTGAAAGCCGTGGGGCCAATTGCGTGTTTTGCATGTAATCTGCAAAGTGCACATTGCCGTCCACATGCTCAGAAACCTCCCGGCTCCTCTTCCTTCTGCCTGTCGTCCTCCATTTCTGCCTCCCCAGTGCCCACGCACCAGCTCCCTTCGGAGTGGGTTGCTTTGACCCCATTTGGGGAAGAAAGTTGTGCCCGCCTGAGTGCACAGCTGGGTGTGTGCGTGGAGGATACGGGCGCGCCATTGCCAACGTTAGCAGTTTCCGGCTTCTCGATTTAGATGCCACTTGTAACTGCAGCTTGACCCTCGGTGGTTCTTGCTCTCTAAGACTCTAAGACTCCCCCAGGGCAGGCCCCTCCCCAGCCTTCATGGCTAGACCCGGTGTGGACGGGAGTTAGTCCGTTGCCTAACACCTCCCCTACACGTGCACACAGACACTCACACTCACACACACATACTCCCTCTCTCGTGGGGTGGGGCGGGCAGGCTCCAGGCTGCTGGACTTGGCCCTGCCTCATCCCGGCAAAGGTGAGTCCACGTGCGCACCTGTGTGGAGACATTTCATCAGGCCCCATGTTGATCCTCCAGTCTCGGGACAAGTCAGAGCAGGCAGACCCGCCAGCCTGTGGGCTCCCAGGAAAGTCCTCCCTGGGCAGCTCTGTTTGGAGCTCCTTCCTGCCACGTCTGCAGCTTTGCAGGCTCCTCCCAGGAGGTGGACTCCCAGGGTGGGCTCCCCCAGAGCCCTGGGGCGCCCATTGTTTCACGTCTTCCTGATGGGTTGCTCCTCTGCCCGGTCTGAAGCAAAGCCCACCCTGCAGCCCCCTGGCACCTTGAGCGCAGGTGCCCGCGGAACAGAATGCCCAGGAGCAGGAGCGTTTTCTCCGTTTGGCCTTTGAGGGCCTGTTACAGTTTCTTTTTGCCCCGGCCAAGGGGAGGCAACGTGAGGAATAAGCAGAGAAATGTCAGTGGAAAACCGATGTGACCAGAGGAGGAGAAATGTCCCCATGCTGGGTACAGTGGCCAAGGAAGGCTGGCTGTCGGAAGCTGCTGGCGTCTGCGAAGGCACGGGGCTTGTAGACACGGGCGAGAGTCCCCCCTGTTGCTCTGACCTCACCGGGTGGGTGTTGGCAGCCCCTCTGCTCTCTGGGCCCCTGACACCCCTCCGGGTCTGGCCCACGTGGGGCAGGATCAGTGGCTGCTAAACTTTTTTGACTGCAACCCACAGTAGGAAGTGTATTCTACATTGTAGCCAGCACCCATGCGTCATTTCACAAAACAGCAGGCACCCTTGCTAAGCTACATTATGCTCTGATATTTTGTATCCCAGTATAGATGATTGGATCCTATTTTCTTTTTATTGTGGTGATAACAGCTTATAACATTGTGAAACTTCAGTTACATTAATATTTGTCTTACACCGTATCAGGGTGGCCCTTCGCCCCTTGTGCCCACCCTCCACCCCCATTCCCCTGGTAACCACTAAATTTGTTCTCTTTGTCCATAAGTTTGTTTATCTACCACATGTGAGTGAAATCATATGGTGTTTGTCTTTCTCTGTCTGGCATATTTCGCTTAACATGATGCCCTCAAGGTGCATGCCTGTGGTTGCAAATGGGACGATTTTGTCTTTTTTTATGGCTGAGTAGTATTCTATTATATATATAGATACACCACATCTTCTTTGCTGGATCTTATGTTTTTAAATGACAGTCACAGTCTCCTAAATTGATTCCATAATCCATAATGAGTCACAACCTGCAGTTTGAATGATAATATATTCGATGATGGCTGAGGTTCCTTCCGAACAGACATCTGGGATTGCATGAGCATCATTGTGGGGCCGGGGCAGGGCTGTATCCTATGGGAGCCGGATCCGGGCTCCCTGGTCAGGCCCCCTGAGCGAGCCTTTCTCCCTTTCTCTGCCAGATCTACAATGGGACCCTCAAGCGGGAGACGGACAACAGACGCTTCAGCTCCTACAGCCAGATGGAGAACTGGGGCCGCCATTACCCACGGGGCAGCTGTAACACCCCCGGCACGGGCAGCGACATCTGCTTCATGCAGAAGATCAAGACAAGCCGCAGCGAGCCCGACCTCTACTGCGACCCGCGGGGCACCCTGCGCAAGGGCACGCTGACCAGCAAGGGCCACAAGACCACCCAGAACCGCTACAGCTTCTACAGCACCTGCAGCGGCCAGAAGACCACCAAGAAGTGCCCCGGGCGCCCGCCGTCCTGCACCTCCAAGCAGGACCCGGTGTACGTCCCACCCACGTCCTGCAGCAAGGACCTGTCCTTTGGCCACTCAAGGGCCAGCTCCAAGTGAGTGCAGCTGGCTGGGGTGGGGTGGCTGAGTGCGGCCGGGGGAGGCAGAGGTCAGCCTGGCTGTGCTCTGCAAGGGAGCTCCGGAGGATGGGAAAGATGTGGCCTCTGACCCCTGGGAGTTCACTGTCGCTGCCTGGGGAGCTCCTGGCCTCGGGGAGTTCTCAGTGTGAAGGGGGGACGGAACCCTCACACCAGAACAGATGCCGTGGGCGTGGAAGTTACGGGGTCGGGGTTATGAGCAGAGGGGCTCGTTAGAGAAGGTGAGCCAGGCCAGCGGTGCTCACAGTGGGGTCCTCCCACCAGCAGCCCTGTGAGAAATGCTGGTTCCTTGGCCACGCCCAGGCCCGCTGACTCAGGAGCCCGAGGTGGCCCAGTGGTGTCACCAGGCCCTGCGGGGTACTGTAATTCACACTGGGGTTTGAGACTCTCTGATCTTAGTCACGTCAATCTATCCATATTCTGATGTGGACCATGGGAATGGGGCTGTGCTCCACCTTATCGGACAAAAGACAGGCAGGATAAATGGACATAAAGACCGAGGGATGCCATCTAGCATTGGGAAACAGGGAGCAGCTCCTGTCTGTAAACCCTGAAGGGCCAGTGCCCAGTGGGAAGGAGGGAGACCAAGTGGGGTGTCCTGTAAAGAGCCACAGGCATGGGCCACCATGTCTCGAGGACGCTGGGCCCGCCCTCCAGGGCTCAGAGCCCCGTGAACCTCTGCACTGCCCTGTGTCACCACCTAATGATCATTTATTCATTTGATTGACACATTACTGAGCATCCACTATGCTCCTGGACCCGTGGTGAGGGCAGGGGACACCGCCATGAGCAGAGCAGTCCAGGGCTGTCCTAGGCTGCACGAGGAACCCCTGAACCATTTCCCATGGAGGTCCCGGGAACACTGCCTTCTTCATCTCTCATCCTCATAGCCCCTTCCTGGCAGGTGCTAGAATCCTGCTAGAGGAAACAGATGTTAAGCGGCCTGCCCAGGGCCACACAGCCTATGCACCATCCTGTGCTCTTCCCTACTTTACCACACTGTTTTGACAATAAGCAGAGCCCCATTCTAAGGCTGACCCTCTCCTAGCTACTTAAAGGCCATAAGGTATATTTAGGATGATTTGGAGAACTAAGAAAGCTTTCTCCCTTGGAGACTGGTCAGGTTCTTGTCTAGCCCTGAGAGGACAGGGTCTGGGTGAGACAGGGAGGGGGGGGGTGAGTGACAAGCCATTTAGAGATGACGTCTGACTGGCAGATGCTGGGTGACATCTCAATGTGGGGCGGGCTGCTGCTGAAATAAGACCAGAGAGCTCTGGCCCTTGGGAGATTTTTCCAGAAGTCGAATTGGATTGCCACACTAAAACCACGAATATTTCTTGAGCACATACTGTGGCAAGACGTGAGGCCGGTACAGATGAGGCGAGGGCTCCCTCTGGAAACACTGGGAGATTCTAGTGGCCTAGGGTTGGGCGCCACAGAAGGGGCTGCCCCCTGCCCTCGGGGAACCAGGACACAGACAGCCAGACAGGCAGCCTGTGAGTCAATAGCAGGGAGCCGGGGGGTTCCCAGAAGAGAGCTTTCTCATCCCTGGGAGGGTTCATGGAAGTGGCACTTCAGCCGGTCACATGGGCAGTGACGGAGACACAGGTGTGCCCTGATCAGGACATAGTGGAGAGAAGAGTCTTACTGGAGCAGATTCTTGGTAGGGGCTGGACAGTCAGGCACAGCAGAGCCAGACTATTAGGTTAAAACATGAAATTTCTGCTTTTGTGGCACAAAAAATGTTGACTATCAGGCATTTCATATGGTTCACCCTAACACGTGCCTTTGGATGTGCATCTGTTTGAATTTCACCTGTAGTATGGAGAAGCCGCGGATGAGAAAAACACAGGGAACAGGGTTTTAGGACTGCTAATCTGGTAAAAGGGTGTAAAATTGTATATAGGGGAGTTTGGAGAAGAGAGCCAGTTGTGAGGGATCTCTTGCTGCAGACACCATCAGAGTACTCATGGTCCGAAGGAAGGCAGTGGCCCTGAGGATGGGAAGAAGGAATAGATGTGAGAATTTTTGTGCAGAAGAATTAGCTAGACTTGGGAATGGAGGGAGGAATGGAGGAAAGGTGGGAAGATGGAGGGAGGAAGGGAGGAAGGGAAAGGGATGGATGGATGGGTTGATGGATTGATGGATGGATGGATGGATGGATGAATGGATGGATGGATGATGGATGGATGAATGATGGATGGATGGATGGATGGATGGATGGATGGATGAATGATGGATGGATGGATGGATGGATGGATGATGATGGATGAATGATGGATGGATGGATGGATGGATGGATGATGGATGGATGAATGATGGATGGACGGGTGGATGGATGGATGGATAATGGATGGATGGATGATGGATGGATGGATGATGGATGGATGAATGAAGGATGGATGGGTGGATGGATGGTGGATGGTTGACGGATGGATGACGGATGGATGATGGATGAATGATGGATGGATGGATAGATGGATGATGGATGGATGATGGGTGGATGGGTGGGTGGATGATGGATGGATGGATGGATGGATCAAGTATGGATGACAGATGGATGATGGATGGATATGGATACATGGACAGGTTCACAGCCGTTGTCTTCCATTTTCCCAATACCAGGCACAGACATGAGAGATGGCAGAGTGGGTGGGGAGCTTTTCCTCAGGAATAGGGCAGAAATTTTTCTCAGCATAGAGGTCACTCACCTGCTTGGACATTACCCCATGACCAGGGCTCATCACAGCGAGTGCTCACCATGGATTGAGGCTTTTCCCTCCTCTGGAGGAGCCGTTCCACAAGGAGTGTTCTCCCAGGTGTGCCTGGGGCTGCCTTGGTGGCACTCTCCGGAGGGAAGATGAGGCTGTGGAAGCTGGGGAGTGCATGGGGGAGTTCCGAGCCCCTGCCCCAGGGCTCTTGTCACCCACACCCTTTGCCCGCTCCCCGCAGGATCTGCAGTGAGGACATCGAATGCAGTGGGCTGACCATCCCCAAGGCTGTGCAGTACCTGTGCTCCCAGGATGAGAAGTACCAGGCCATCGGGGCCTATTACATCCAGCACACCTGCTTCCAGGATGAGTCTGCCAAGCAACAGGTAACTGGTGGCACCCCTTCCTCTCCTGTAGGCCTGGGTAGGGGCTGAGTGTGTCAGCCCAGCCTCACATTTCGAGATGAGAACGGGCATTTGCGCATAGCTCCCTCTCACTCTGCCTGGGGCGAGGGGCGTGCTTGACATTGGCCAAATCAGAGCTGGGCATCTGAACCCTCTGTGCAGAGCAGAGCCCTCTGCTGGAGTGGGACACGAGCCGGGTGTGTTTCCTCCATTGCTCGTGGGTTCCACAGAAGTCCCCTTTCTCACGCTCCACTGAAGAACGTGACTACTGCCCATTCCTCAGCTTCCTCCCTGACCTCCTTTCTGCCTGTCTGTCTGTCTATCTCTCCCCGAATCATGACGCCCTCTCTCACCAGGCATCTATGGTGGAAATAGGGCTGTTGGTGCCTCCCAGCTTGGCTGGCAGGGAGCACACCCACGGGCTCTCAGCTCAGCCCGAGGACGTAGTGGGTATATGCATTTTCTGGAAAGTCCAGGATTCAGGGCTCACGGAGGAGAGCACCTTCTGAGGGTCTCCCACTGGGATGCGGGGACACGAGGGTCTGGGTCCCTGTCTTGGCTCCTGGTCTGGTCAGTTACCATCACTTCGCACTGCTTATTTGTTCTGGTTGGTGTGGATGTCTCTGAACTGAAAGTAGGCTTTTTGGTCTGAGAAATAGCGCTTTGGGCAAAGTTAGGAGACCAGCCTCCCCTCCCTGACCGGGCGGCGTGCGCCCCTGTCCCCACAGGTGTATCAGCTGGGAGGCATCTGCAAGCTGGTGGACCTCCTCCGCAGCCCCAACCAGAACGTCCAGCAGGCCGCGGCGGGCGCCCTGCGTAACCTGGTGTTTCGGAGCACCACCAACAAGCTGGAGACCCGGAGGCAGAATGGAATCCGCGAGGCCGTCAGCCTCCTGAGGAGAACCGGGAGCACGGAGATCCAGAAACAGCTGACCGGTAGGATCCCCAGCCACGGAGGACCCGGGTGGCGGGGCAGGAGCAAGACTGCCAGCCGCGGCCCCAAGATGCGGTGGGACAGTCCCTCCAGGCCGGGCCAAGGCACAGCTGTGCAGATCTGGTCTCAGGCCAATCTCCCGGGAGCCTGAGAGGCCGGGTTAGTGGTGTCCAGATGGTGACCCTGGGTGTTGTGCATACCCACAAGGGGTCAACGTCCTTTTGAGGATACAGGGCAAGGAGTGGAAGGCTGGGGTCCAGGCAGGATCCGTACTCCACAGACCCTGAGATTTGCAGGTGACAGGGAGAGAGTCGGGTGGATGAGGAGCTCAGAGATCTTAAGCATCTACCCTGCATGCAAAAGACATCCCTAATACTCAGGGTGGGGGCACAAGAGATAGCAGTCACTGTGAAGCCCTCATATTTGACTGGGAAGATGAGACCATGCACAGAGGAATGAGGATATGTATTTCTGGAATGCCTTTCAGGTGGGAAATAACATCAGAAGATTGAGTGCTGAAATTTGTATTCAAAACCACTATCAATCAAATGTTTTTTGATCATCTTCTGTGTGCATAATGTTGGCCTCAGAGAGAGTTGCCCTCTGCCCTCCAGGAGCCTGCAGTCTAGTTGAGACGCTGGGAAATGGGCTCCTGAGACAATCAGACACTGGATTAGATAGACCCACCCACCCAGAACGTGATAGCTCAGTAGGGCTCACAGGCTGGAGCGGGTGGGGTGGTACCTCGGCCCCTGGGGTCCTCCTGAGCCTGGCGTGTGCTGGGTTGACTGTCCCCACCCCAGGCCTGCTCTGGAACTTGTCTTCCACGGACGAGCTGAAGGAGGAGCTCATCGCCGATGCCCTGCCGGTCCTGGCCGACCGCGTCATCATCCCCTTCTCCGGCTGGTGTGACGGCAACAGCAATGTGTCCCGGGAAGTGGTGGACCCCGAGGTCTTCTTCAACGCCACGGGCTGCTTGAGGTGAGGGAGGAGGGCCCTTCCCCGGCAGCCCCATCTCAGCCAAGATTCGGTCGGGGCAGGGAACCCAACGTCCGACCTGGCCCTCGTGGGCAGACTCCAGGACGAGGGGCTGCATTCCTAACTCCCCTGGATCTGGATAAGGCGCAGGACCCCACGACCTCCTTTAAGGGGTCGCCACAGACTTGGTTAGGAATCTCCCCGTGGAAGCACCTGGATCTGAATATCTAAGCTGATGCAACCATTTGCCCCTCCTCCGGCCCTGAGAAATGCATTTCTTGTGCCATCTTAAAGAGCTTTCTTTTAGGCAAAAGTTACTGATTGGCTCCCAATGAGTCACTTCCTGGCTCTGATTCGAAAACCATGTGCAATATTCACTGGCGTGAAGATGGCACTGCTTTGCCCCCAAGGTCCCTGACTTCTGCATGGGGTGTGGCAGCATCCCTGGGGACCTGGGGAGGGACCTGGGGAGGGACCTGGACGTACTCACTCGGGAGAAGGTTTACATGCTGGCGGGGGGCGCAGTGCTGGGGTGGAGGTGAGGCAGCTGAGCAAATCCCCCTTGGGGTCAGACCTTGCTCTAATGGAGTTTGTCTTCCCAATCCTGGGAGCCCCAGAGTGAGGGGTGCAGTTGACATGTGCTCATGTCTCGGCCTGTGCTCCTCCCTACCAGCCCCCTGTAGCAGCCCCCAGGGGGGCAGAGAGGCTGGGGAGATGAAAAGCCAGGGTAACTAAGGCCTTATTGCCGGCTGCCACCCACCTGCACCCAGCAGATGGCCCCAACTGCTTGGGAGCAAGCCCCCTACTGGGGGCAGAACAGCTTCCCCCAGGAGGGGCGTGCGGTCCCAGCCCAGCCCCTGCTGGCTCCATTCTGATCCAGCGCCCAGCCCCAGCCCCCACAGAGCTCCTTCCGGCCCCGCAGACTCCCTGGGCAATGGACAAGCTGAGCATCCAGGCCCCATTCAACAGGGTGTCAGGTGCAGTGAAGCCATTGACAGTCATAAAATTTACTGTCCTGGGGACTAGGTGAGAGGAGAGAAGGGCGAAAAGAACTGAGTTCAAAGGCGACTCCATCCCAGCCTCGGTAGGGGCTGGGCAGAATTGGCCAAATGAGTTTTCTTTCCTTCCTTCTTCCTCATTTCTTTTTTTTTAATGATTTTATTGAGGCCATATTGGTTTATAACATTATGTAATTTCAGGTAATTGTGTAATATCAGTTTCACTGCATTGTGCTCACCACCAATGGTCGTTTCCATCCATCACCATATATACTTGCCCCTTTACCCCTTTTGCCCAGCCCCCCACACCCTTCCCCTGGTGGCCACTGCACTGTTCTCTTTGTCCGTGTGTTTGTTTTTCTTCCACACATGAGTGAAGTCATGTGGTTTTTGTCCTACTCTGTCTGGCTTATTTCACTTAACGTCACTCTCTCAAGGTCCATCCATGTGGTTGTGAATGGCACGATTTTGTCTTTTTTAAGGCTGAGTAGTATTCCATTGTGTATATAGACCACATCTTCTTTATCCATTCATCAGTCGATGGGCACTTGGGTTACTTCCGCATCTTGGCTACTGTGAATAATGCTGCAATGAACTCGGGGGTGAATAAGTCTCTTTATATTGTTGATTTCATGTTCTTTGATAAATACCCAGTAGTGAGATAGCTGGGTTGTATGGTATTTCTGTTTTTAATTTTTGAGAAATCTCCATACTGTTTCCCATAGTGGCTGCACCGGTTTGTATTCCCACCAGCAGTGTACGAGGGTTCCCTTCTCTCCACATCCTCTCCAACACTTATTATTTCTTGTCTTGTTACTTATAGCCATTCTGACGGGTGTGAGGTGATACCTCATTGTAGTTTTGATTTGCATTTCCCTGGTAATCAGTGACATTGAACATTTTTTCATGTGCCTGTTGGCCGTCTGTATATCTTCTTTGGAAAAATGTCTGTTCACATCCTCTGCCCATTTTTTCATCGGGTTGTTTGTTTTGTTGTTGTTGAGTTGTATGAGTTCTTTATCTATTTCCTTTTCCTCTTCATTCCTTTCCTCTTCTCCTCCCACCACAACCTCCAACCTCCACCCCTCCCCCCTGCCCTTCTTCCCCCCGTGCTGTCTCCCCGTGTGTCCCCACCATACTCTTCCTGCCCTTCTCTGCTCTCTCTTCCCTCCCTCTCCGCATCCCCCTCCATCTCTGTCCTCTCCCTCAGGAACCTGAGCTCAGCTGATGCCGGCCGCCAGACCATGCGCAACTACACGGGGCTCATTGACTCCCTCATGGCCTACGTCCAGAACTGTGTGGCAGCCAGCCGCTGTGATGACAAGGTAAGAGGGTGGCCCCCAGGGGGTGCTCTGGCCCCCACCCCTCCTCTCTGTCTGGAGCCCCAAGGCCCAGGGCCTCTCCTCGAGTCAATGAGGGCAGCATCTTGGATTCCAGGCCCTGACGTTTTTCTCTCCCAGACTCCACGAGGTGGGTCTGCACTTTCTGGGAGCCTTTAAGGCTTGGCCTGGTGACAGGACAGGAGCCCAGAGCCTGGCCCGTGGAGCACTGGATGCTGAGCACTCCGACCCTTCCCCCAGGGCTGGAGGCACAACCTCTCCCTCCTGTTGGGGCTGTGAGGGCAGACGGGCCATGACCTCTCTGCTCCTCAGTTTACACTCTGCTCAGACGTGGGTGATCACAATCGTGTCTACCTCTCGGGTTGCTTTAAGGACTCAGTTAATAAGCAAAACATGAAAAAGCGCGAACAGGCTTTCCAGGAGCACTTGCTGCCCGCAGCCTGAGGAGTCCACACTGATGCCCCAGGGCCCCAGTCCCTCCCTGAGCCGACCACAGCTGTCTTCCCAAAAAGGCCATTGGCTGAGCCACAGCTCCTCTGGACTTTTGGACAGACTAGCCCAGACAGGCAGAAAGGGAGCATAGCGGAGGGAAGATAAACCGCGGGCTGAGACGGTTCCACCACGGCGGACGGTGGTGAGGGAGCACTGATGGTCAGGGCAGGCTGGGCATCGTGGACACGGGTCCTGCACACGATTTCCTCGTGGAGGGTTTTGTCTCCTGCTCCCCCATTGGAAGCGACAACAGGGCCTCAGGAGGGAGCCTCGTCCATCACCTGGCTGCCCAGCCAGATCCCAGTGGCATAAAGCTTCCTATGCCTGTGTACCCCCGGGTCCTGGAAGTCAGATCCCCTCAAACCGAGGAGGGCCAGACCTCATCAGGAGGGTAAATCAGCTGCCCCAAACCCTTGCCTGGTCACTAAAGGACAACGGCGTGGACCTGGGAGCAGCCGCCATTGCGAAGTGTCAGGTCCCGGTTCCCTGGGATGGGTTAGCACCTTTGGCATTGAAAGCTGAGGACTCACCATGAAAAGAGAGAACTGTGAGGGCATTGGGACTCCATGGCTTTTGGACCTAAAACTGTCAGGGCTGCCCCCGAAGGAGTATGTGCCAGGACGGAAGGCGGATTCCTCAACGGCCCAGTCTGACCATTGGCACATTGACCATAGCAACACACACAGTAGCCACTGTCTGTCATGTCCTACTGTGTGCCAGGCCCCATGATAGGGTCTTTCCATGTATAATCTTCCCAATAGCCCAGCGAAATAGACAACTTCTGCCCCATTTTACAGCTGAGGACACTGAGTCCCAGATGGTGAAACAGGTCACTCGAGTTCACAAGGGCAGGAAATGGTAGAACCGGATTCAAATCCAGGCTCCTGGGGGTGTCAGCGCGAGACCTTCCCAGACCGGGGAGGGTGCCTCTGCTCTTCCGCCCCCTCCCGTCACTGAGGGCAGGGAGCGAGCCCGTGGGACGTGGGTGGAGGCTCAGGCCGTGCGTCTCTCGGTCCCCAGTCCGTGGAGAACTGCATGTGCATCCTGCACAACCTCTCTTACCGCCTGGATGCCGAGGTGCCCACCCGCTACCGCCAGCTGGAGTACAACGCCCGCAACGCCTACACCGAGAAGTCCTCCACCGGCTGCTTCAGCAACAAGAGCGACAAGACGATGGTGAGCACCATCCCTCCACTGGCAGAGCCGCCCGCTCCCAGCCGGGCACCCCTCTGGGTCCCTCGGCCTCTTTCTCCCTTTTCTCTCTGCCCAGCCGGAGCCTGACGCCGGCCCCAGGGGGTGGCCCGTGCTGAAGCCTTGTCCTGGGATGCGCTGCACCCGGGAGCCGGGTGGAGGGCCCTCCATCTTGCATACAGAGGGATCCGTGTCCTTGGGGCCCCTGGGGTCAAAAGCTCAGCCCTCTGCAGTTCCTGCCCACTCTTCCTGTCTCATTGGAAAAGTGTCCCCATCTTCTCTGTGCCCCCTGAGGACATGGGGGTGGCCAGGACTCTGTACCTCTCTGGCCTGGTTCCACTGCCTCCTGAACATCCAGGTTTCCCCAGAAGCAGGAGGGTGCAGGGAGAGGGAGGGCAGCCTCCAGGCCCTGGACCACCCCTGTTGGCCCTGTGGGGGTCAGGCCCAGGGTCTGACTCTGGGCGGGAAGGAAGCATCATGATGTGAGACCCAAAAGCAGCCTCATGCAGCTGAAGGGTTTGGGCAGAGGCCGGCCTGGAGCATACTTCCCAAGATACGGGATGCTCTCTGCCTCCCTCGGGGACAGCCCAGAGGACCATGGATGTTCCCTCGCTCTGTGGAGCTGCCGTGGTGCACGGAGGAAGGGGTGCAGTGGGCAGGCGCGTCCTGGGTCCCTCCCATCTGGGAACAGGACCCTGAGGTTTGGGGGCGGCAGAGTGCTCCCTACTGATCTGCCATTTGTCCTCAGAACAACAACTACGACTGCCCCCTTCCCGAGGAGGAGACCAACCCCAAGGGCAGCAGCTGGCTGTGCCACTCGGATGCCATCCGCACCTACCTGAACCTCATGGGCAAGAGCAAGAAGGACGCCACCCTGGAGGCCTGCGCCGGCGCCCTGCAGAACCTGACCGCCAGCAAGGGGCTGGTGAGGGGCCCCCCTTCCCTCCCGCAGCTCCCCCGACCCCGGCTCTCCGACTCGCGGCCCAGGCGCGGCCCCTGCTTCCCCCTGATCCTGTCCCGGTCTGAGTCCATCAAACACGGAGGGCTTCAGAGCCTGGTTCTGCAAACACGGGTAGAGGGTCTGACACCGGCTGGGCTCCCGGCTGGGCGCTGGAGAAATGATGACGGGGCAGAAATGGCCCTGCCTGCCGGGGTCTCCCGGGTGCTAGGTGGGTCATAGGCAAACCCCCTCCTGTTGGATTCTGTCTGTGCCCACACAACGCCCCTTGCCTCGTGACTCCTGGCCCCGAGCTGGCCGTGGCTTGGGTCGGGTATGGGGATCCGGGGCGTTTTTGTGGCAGGAGGACTCTCCCGTTTGTTGAACTGAGAGAGGTATAAATAGAGGGTTTGGACAACGGTCTGGTCCAGAGGAAGATGTGGCAGAATCAGTAGAGATGTGGAGGCCAGTTATGGTCTGGAGGACGTGATGAGACGGGTGGAGCCGAGGAGGCCTGTCTGCAATCAGGAAGCACGTGGATGGGGAGGCAGCCAGCCAGGCCTCATCTTAGGACAAAAGGGAGCGGGGTGGAAGCAGGGCGAGTGGGAGTTGAGGGGAAAGAAGAAACTCTCCTGACTGACAGGAGGGGCTGGGGGTCTTAGGAATGCCGCACCAGCCTGGCTCAGGTCACAGCCAGGATAGCTGTGTTGCTAGAGGCCCAGATGGGCTGACCTTCTCCCAGGGGACCCTGGATCCCATGTCCGTGTGGCACTGACCCTCTCTTATCCATCTTTGTCTCGGGCAAGTGCTCCCAAGTCATACTGAATTCTCCGGAGGTAGGGAAGTGGGAGCAAGATGGTCAGAGCTTCTCCAGTTGACAGATGCCCTCGACCACGTGGTTTCACGCGAGCAGATGCTGCTGAGCCGTGTAAGGGAGGCAGAGCCAGGACAGACGGGGGTGCAGTGGCATCTGACACTGCGCTCTGGAGGTTGATTCTGGGCCCCCACGAATGAGGAGACCAAGCCTCCCCTCTCCTCGCCCACTCGGGCTCCAGGCGGCTCCGGGAGCCGAGACCAGGGTCAGGGCAGGCGAAGGTGCATTTTCGCCCGGCTGTTCTGTAGTTGTCGGTGTGTGAGCAAATCTGTGTCTGTCTTTGCCTGTGCTCCCGACGTCCCCAGAAGAAAAGTTCTGGGGCTCCATTGTTTGGGATTACCCGGCCCTTGTCTGCCCCAGTGCCTGGGAAGCCACAGGCCAGGTCCTCACTCGTCCTTCTTGCTCAGATGTCCAGTGGCATGAGCCACTTGATCGGGCTGAAGGAGAAGGGCCTGCCTCAGATCGCTCGCCTCTTGCAATCTGGCAACTCCGATGTGGTGCGGTCCGGAGCCTCCCTCCTGAGCAACATGTCCCGCCACCCTGCACTACACAGAGTGATGGGTGAGTGCCCCCACGGCGTCAGAACCCCCACCCGCCTGCCCCTCTAGAGAGGGCTCGGCAGACCCCCACTTCCCAGAGCCCGCTGGAAGGTCACCCTCTGACAGTCCCTGGGGTGAGCATCCCGGGAGGGGAAGCTGGCCCGAGACAGGCTCGGGGGTGGGAAGGGCGGGCCACCTAGGGATGGGAGCAGGAGTGTGAGGTCCCATGGGGGTCCCAGCCCCGCGTTGGAGCTGGATCAGACCCTCAAGGGGCCTCCTGGCTGGGAGCCTGGCTGATGGCTGGCCAGGACCGTGGCCCCCGAGGGAAGCCCTCACCCCCTTTCCCTCGGCCATCTGACCCCATGTCCTCCACTCGCTTCTCTCCCAGGGAACCAAGTGTTCCCGGAGGTGATCAGGCTCCTCACCAGTCACACTGGCAACACCAACAACTCGGAAGACATTCTGTCCTCAGCCTGCTACACCGTGAGGAACCTGATGGCCTCCCAGCCGCACGTGGCCAAGCAGCACTTCTCCAGCAGCATGATTAACAACGTCATCAACCTGTGCCGCAGCAGGTGGGCGGGAGGGGACGGGGACCCGAGAAGGCGCAGTGGCCAGGGCAGGGGGAGGGGGGGACAGGGACCCCAGAAGGGGAGTTGAGGTGGGGGGAGGGCCTGAATGGAGAGAAGTTCCAGAAGCCTGGAGCACCATGAGCTCAGGGTCCAGCAGCCAGGCCTCAAGGCAGCACGCGCCTCGGCTGGGAGTCAGCAGGGGACACTGAGTCCTTGGAGGGCCAGCAGGAGGCACGAGGCCACAGGCCCAATGGTGTGGGGACTTTATTCCGCTCCATCTTTATTCCATTCTGTCCTCTGAGGCCAAGGCCCGGGGCAGAGCATCTCCCCGTCATGGCCCAGAGAACCCTCTAGGAGGGCAGAGCGTGGGGTTGTGCCCACTGTGTGGAGCCAGCCCAGGGGGCTCCTCGCACCCACTCTGGGGCCGCCCCACGTCTCCAAGATCTGGAGGGGAGGGGTGGGGGGAGGAGGGTGCTCATTCGGGCCTCCCAGAGTCTCACCCCACAAATGGACTTCCCGCCCACCAGTGCCTCGCCCAAGGCTGCAGAAGCTGCCCGGCTCCTCCTGTCTGACATGTGGTCCAGCAAGGAGCTGCAGGGCGTCCTCCGACAGGTAAGCGCCCACTGCTGACCCTGCTGGCAGGGCCCTCCCTCCACATCCCCCCTGTACTGAGTCAAGTCCAGGCAGATAAGAAGAGCGAGGCAGGGGGCTGGCCGTGTGGCCCAGTGGTTAAAGTTCCACACGCTCGGCTTCAGTGGCACAGGTTTGCCGGTCCGGATCCCCAGTGCAGACATCCTCTACTCATCAGCCATGCTGTGGAGGCATCCCATATGCAAAGTGGAGGAAGACGGGCACAGATGTTAGCTCAGGGCTCATCTTCCTCAAGCAAAAAAAGAGGAAGATTGGCAACAGATGTTAGCTCTGGGAGAATCTTCTTCACCAAAAAAAAAAAAAAATGGAGAGAGAGGCTGGTGGGCCTACCCTGCTCACTTGGGGAACCTGAACCCCACTGGAGACAGAGGCAGACGTGAGAGACAAGCGTGCATGACCATGAAGGTGATCCAGGCCCGGAACACATCCCTGGGCTCAGAGATCTAAGCAGGTGCTGAGCGCACGGAGGGCAGGGGAAATCAAGGAGACGAGTCAGAGGCAGGGGGTGGGATCCCTTAGGAGCAAACTGAGAAGCAGAGTGGACGAAAGGCACTAATTCGTCTGAGGGCGGGACGTGCCCCCCGGCTGGAGAGGGAGGTTTGGCCAGATTTCAAAGCCCCTTGCATTTCAGACTGAAGAGTTGAGAGTTTGCCTCCAGCCCTGGGGATCCAGCGGGGGTCTGAGTGGAGGGTTTCGTGATGAAAGCAACACTAGGAAGACCCCTTCCCAGCAGCCTGCAGGGCAGTGTAGACCGAGAGACCCTGGGCTGCTGCGTGTGTCCACTGGGGACCTTGGGTCCTCTCTGTCCCCATCCCCACGAAGTCGTAGTGCAGGTCAGTCCTTCTCCGCCGTCCTGGGCGGTTGTTCTAGACTGAGGTGTAGGCAGCGGTGAGGCTGGGAGTAAAGGACAGGACCACAGGAGGTGGACTAGGGGGACCAGCGATGCTCGAGCTGCCAGCGGAGAGGCTGCGGCTCCATTAACAGACGCAGCGGCTGGCAGAGGTCGTGAGGGAGGAGAACTGATCTGGGGAGGTCGAGTCTGAAGGAACGGGCTGGGGGCCCAGGTGTGGGACCCGGGGAGAGAGGCCAGGCCGCCACATAGACTGGAGCATTGATCAGATTCTTGGGAGAGGAGAAGCCACGAGAACAGGCAGGGCCATCGTAGGGCGCGTGTCTGCAGAAAAGTCGTGGAGGATGGGGAGGCATGGAGAGACGCTCTCCTGGGGGCTCAGGGAATCGGGAGGAGCTGTGCAGGGTGCCCAGGAAGGGGCTGAGACTCGTGGGAAGAGCATTTGCTAAGGGAGGGGGGCAGCAGTTCCCAGGGCTGCAGAGTGGCTGAGGAGGACAGAGACCCAGGAGGCCCTGGGTCCAGGGGTTTGGAAGTCCCCTCACCTCTCAGAGCACCGCTGGCAAAGCAAAGGGTGGAGGGGAGCAGGGTGGGGCGTGAATGGGGAAGGGGGCATGGGGCCAACGGGGGACCCTGCTCACCTGGGTTTGGCCCTGAAAGGAGGGGGATGAAAGATGGGTAAAAAGACACCTGTTTAATGACAGAGGGGATCCCGGCATCTCTGTCGCCAGGTGGGAAGGAGAGGGAGAGAAGGGGAAAGTGAAGGGGTGGAAGGGTGTGAGGAACGGAGAACCGAGGGTCTCAGAGGATCAGGAGCAGCCTGGTCAGGCAGAAGAGGGGACGGAAGCCAATCACGTGGGGCAGGGGGAACGCCTCTTCCTCCAGCCCAGCAGGGAGACGGGAGGGAGGGCCAGGAGGGAGGGGTGAGAGATGACTGGAAAAGTCTGAGGCTGAGGTCAGTAGCAGCCTGTCTCCTCCGTTAGACCATCCAGCACTCTTTTCTGACAGCACCACGGTGGGGGCAGGTGTGGGCACATGGCAGCTGCCAGGGCGGCCAAGGGGAAGGGAGTGGGCCAGGCTGTTTCCACCAAGTGTAGCCACACTCAGCAGGAGCAGGCAGAGCTGCCGGGGCAAAACGACCTCACGTGAGGCACACCCAGGCCGGGTGGGACGGGGGCTCCGCACACCACAGTCTTGGTGCCTCCTATCCCCGGAGGTCAGTGCGAGCTGACAGGCTCTCAGAGCTCGGGGCCACACCAGCGGCCTCTTCTTAAGCTGCTAGGCCCCTGCTGCTATCCTCATTTGCGCCAGGCGTTCATTGAGCGCCTGCTGTGTGCTAGGACAAGCAACAGGGACAAGACCCATGTCCACCCCGCAGGAGCTCAGGGGCTGGTGGGGCCGGAGGTGGGACAACAGACGAAAAGACAGCCTCCTGCACGGGGGCTTCTCATTACCAGTGGCAGCCCCTGCTCCGGCGTTTGAGAAATGCTGGGCGAGCCCTCCCCGCCCAGAGCTCGTCTCTGGATTTAAAAAAAAACAGAGAGTCAAAGGGAAGAACTCCCAATGACCCTTCTAGTCTGATTTTGGTGGTGCTTCTGTTTAAAGAGTGATACTTAAATCCTTGCGCCTTGATTGGGATTTCTGCAAATGCAAGAAGGAAACTCCGATGTGTTGGGCGGGGTGCAGACGTTTCACTGACGCGTGGCTGCCGATGGCCTTGGTCTGGCTGCCCACTTCGTCAGGCCAGCTTTAGCCCTGACGCACACACGAAGCGTGTCCACAGGGCTGTGGTTCAAGCTGGGGATGCTCTGGGAGGACGGTTTCCGACCCCGTGGGAGGCCCCAGGACCCTGCTCCATCCCGGGATATTTCGTACAGCTGCGGTTTCTCCTCTTGCAGCAAGGTTTTGACAGAAACATGCTGGGAGCCTTAGCTGGGGCCAACAGCCTCAGGAACTTCACCTCCCGATTCTAAGGAGAGGCTGCCCAAGTAAGTCAGCTTGCAGGTAAGAATGGCCCTCCCCCAGGGTGGGGGCACCTCCAGAGCCCCTGCAGCAGCCTCAGCCAGTCTCAGGGAGAGAGGCCAGGCCCGTGCGCCCCAAGGACTCAGAAGCATCCTTCAGCCTGGCAGACAGCCTGGCTCTGGCCAACACAAAGCCTGTGAGGGAAGCAGTGTAGACTGCTTGGCCAGCATGCCATGGGCTGTCCCACCACAGGACATTGGACATATGTGATATCCTGGTAGCATCAGCAGGCCAGAGGTCTGGGCAGAACTGCTGGGTACATGTGTGTGGGTTGTGCACTGCACAACCCAGGTGGTGCCATTCACATGGACTACGGTGTGACTAGCCACCCTAGAGTTATCCCATATGTCATTGTGGGTTTGGGATCCACAGCTCACCTTCTTATCCTTTTTGTAATCCACTTTCCGGTTTCTGCACATGCCTAGTGTAGACAAGCTTATTTCTAGCTGATGATTCTAGGGACCAAAAGGTCAGAACCAACATCTACGACAGAGGCCCACAGGCCTGAGCTTTCGTGATAATCACCTGGGATGCTTATGGAAATGCACGCTCCTGGCCCCAACCCCAGCAGTGCTGACTCAGTGGCCCTGGAGCGTGGTCCAGGAAAAGGCATTTATAAACAAGCTCTCCAAGTGACTTTGGGGGCAGGTAAGCCAGCGGCCACACTTAGCGCTCAAACCAGGCATCGAGCCCAGTCTCAGGCCAGCGCCCATCCGTGCGTACACATCGGGGGACGGGTGGCAGGTGCGGGATGGAGACTTCTGGGGGTGCTGATTATGGGATTTCTCCTCTTCCAGAGATGAAATGACCCAGCTGAGAAGACCACAGGCCTCGCTGGAGGGGTCATTCTGTCCACACCATGCAGTGTTTGGACAAGTTCAAACGCAAGGAGAACAAACCTGGACACTGCAGATGATGGAGATATTTTTAGATTTTTTTTTTTCCTTAGGGGAACTGGCAGAAAATGGGGGTTGGGAGGGTGGGGGGGGGCCTTTCTTGAGTTAAAGGGGCTTGTCTCTGATGTTGATACTTCTTTCGCTGAGAACTGGTATATACATGTGTATAATGTGTGAGTGTGCGCGCACGTGCGTGTGCGCAGGTGTGTGAACGCGTGACCGCAAACTGCAAACAGCGGGGTGAGCTGTCCGACTGCAGCTCACGAGCGGTGACAAGGACTCCTCGTGTTTCTCACTCGTGGGCAAGGACGACGCGTGCTTCTTGTTTCTCTGTGCGTAGTTCCCAAAATGCATTGTGCCCGGGGCAGGGCCCTCACCGGGGTCAGGCCCCAAGGAGGCTGCAGGGGGACCGTCTCCCAGGGGGCGAGGTGGCAAGGGAGAGGTGGCAAGGGTGTTGGGGTGCAGTGTATCTCCTGGGAAAATCGGGTTGTCCCGGAACGCCCCCCTTCCCCCAGCACCGTGAGGCCTGGGGCGGGCGGGGTGTGGGCCCTGCAGACGGGCAGGGACAGTCACACTTGCTTTGCTGTAGGAAGTCTGTCCCGGGGGGCTGGGAGCGGAAGAGGGGGCTCACCATTCTCTCGGGCCGCGTCCCCGTCAGAGCAGCTTCAGCCTGCAAAGGGGCTGGTCATCCTTGGGAAAGAAAGCGGATGATGCTCGGAGCGAGAGAGCTGTTCAGGGCCTGGCTGTCTGGTCTTCATCGTCCTGCTGGAGGGGGACGGCTGGGGCTGAGCAGGGACCCACTCCAGCCTCCAGGGGCACAGGCGCCTTTTCAAGGTTAACAGGAGGATGCTTCCCTGCCTGTCAGGGGAGACTCACCTGGGGAGTGCTGGGGGTCCCCGGAAACGTGGAGCAAGGGGATTTGGAGAGACCAGGAGAGGGACTGTCATGTCAGGGCACCAGCAGGTGGCTGCCCCCACCTTCCCCTGAGCCCCAGCTGCAGGGGATGCCATAACAGAGGCCCGGCCCCGCCGGGGGCACCAGCCGCAACCCAGACCCCAGAGTCGTGTGCATTTCAGATGAGAAGTAGTGGAAGGGCCTCATGAGCAAAGCTGGCTTAAAGGGCCCTCCGCGTGTCCCGAGGGACCGAGCAGGACAGAGGGTGCCGGGCTCCCCCGGCCTCAGCCTCCACCGCCGTGCCCACGCTGTTGGTATCAGATAGGATTTAGCTGCCTGGTCCATACCCTCCTCTGGAAGATGGACGGTGCTGCTCGCTCCTCATGGGCACGGCCCCTCGTCCTCCTCCCAGGCCTCCTTCCCCCGCTGCCCCGCCCCTCAATGGGGCCCCACTTCTTACCCAGCCGTCAGAACCCCAAGGCACCTCTCTGGGCTCAGAGTGTGCTGTTAGGAGATGCAACAGCTGAGGCTGGGGGAGGCCAGACGTGACGACAGACTGTTTAACCAGGTGTCTGTGGGTCTCTGCCATGCTCCCTCCTTCTGCTCCTGGCTCACCCCTCCCTCTCTCCCTCTCAGCCCGTGAGGGAGCCTGGTCCCCGAGACTGTCTTGGGTGCAGGCATCAGAATGACCCCTCTGCTGGTCATCGGGGCAGAGGAACTCATTTCTTTAAAACACGTGTCTGGAGCACCAAGATGGGCCGGCACCTGTCACTGTCCTCACGTAGCCCACATTTTCTTGGAGGAAAGGAAAGATGGGGGTCCTTGGCTTTAGGGCTCCCCAGTGTGAGAGGACTGTCCAGCCCAGTCAGGGTGAGAGAGACGTAGCTGCTCCAAGCGAGTCGGCGACGGCCCGCGAGGGGCCCCAGCCGCAGTGGCTCTGCCCTGACGTCCCACAGCAGCTCTGCCCACTTTCCCTCCCCGCAGGGTTGCAGAACCCAGGGCCCGGCCCTCTGCCTGGGGACGGGCAGCTTTCCAGACCCCGGGGGTCCGAGGTGGACAGTGAGGCTGGGCCTGATTTTGGTAATGTCTTTCGTTCCCCGTCCTTCGGAAGATGCGACCCTGAGAGTGTCGCTAGAAAAGGGGGTATGGGGTTTGCCAGGCTGTGTGTCCGGGCATGTCTCAGTATTTCACTTCCACGTGGGCCTCTCACTACCGCAGTCCACACCCAAAGCAATACGCTCCAATCAGGGGCCAAAGGAGGAAGGACACGGACCACCCAGTCTTTCCCCATCCCTGCCCTGACCCCGGGATCTCCCGTGTTAAGGCAGATCCCATCAGTGGCCAGCAGCAGCCTGTCCAGGGCAGAGGGGGCCAGACCAGCAATGCAGACCCCACACTTCCCCCCGGGACATGGGAGGCCATGATGCTCTCTTGTCCACCATGGAGCCTGGCTGAGAGATAGGGTGGCTGGGATGAGCAAGATCGGGACTATGGGATGGGCAGGGAGGTGCCCCGGACCCACCGCCCCCCTGCGCCGTGTTCGTGTAAGAGCCACGTGCTGGCCAGGCCTGTCTCCCTGTGTGATGCACTGTGTATTCGCTTTGTTGGAAATAGAGGAAATCAATAAATTGCTGGCGTTTCTTTGAACCTTTTCAAGCAGTGGATTATTTTGGGGGCACAAAGGGCTGCCTGCTTCCCTCCAGGGTCCCCTCTTCCTGACCCCGTGCCAGGCAAGCACTGGGAGCCCCCTGACGGGAGAGAGACGCCGCCACGCAGACACCTGCTCCGCGTCCAAGCCCCTGATCCTCATGGTAGCTCCATGACGCTGGCATTGCTCCCCCAATCTTACAGATAAGTGAGGCCCAGGGAGGGGGCAGCTACGCCCACTGTCACACAGCTTGTAGAGGGAAAAGCCACCCCAAGCGTGAACGCCCCAAGGCAGGGTGCCCACGGGGACATCGGGATGTCAGGATGTGTTCTCCCTGGGGGTGAGGGAAGGTTGGGAACGCTCGGGGAGGGAGCTGGAGCTGAGCTCTCCCCAGCCTGGGAGGTGGTGACTGGCGTCTCTCTGTAGAGCCCAACGCCCTGACCTCCTGGGCCCTCCCTCCGCTGGGTGATGCTTGGGGAGCAGGCAGGACGGGAGGCCTCAGCCCAAGGGGAGGGAGGTGGCCGTCTGTGGCCCAAATTGTTAATACACCAGGTCTGGGGCCTCCGAAGATGAATGAGACCTGAACGCATGGATTGGCTCCAAAACGTGAGATCAGATTACGAATTCAAAACCAGTGAAGGTTTCATGGTTCGACTTTCACTAAAACGGAGTGTAGAAAGCACACGGCACCGCTTAAATGCACGCAGCTCCACGAGTCTTCGCGAACCGAACGCGTCGCGCCACCAGGACCCGGATCAAGAATGGAGTGTTGCCAGCCCCCACAGCTCCCCGAAGACCTGCCCGTAACCACCCCACTCCCCAGGGGAACGCTATCCTGACCTCTGACACCACAGGGTGATTCCGCCTGGTTTGCGCTTTCTATCAGTGGAGTCAGTGCGTCTGTTTTGTGTCTGGCTTCCTGAGCTCGTGTCTATGAGATTTGTCCGTGACCACTGTGTGTCCGGGTCACTGCCGGGTGTCTGTCCGTCAAGTGACTGTGTGCAGGGCAGAACACGCTGTTACATCCCCTATCATCGTTGCATCTTTTACAACATTGTGTTTACAACATTTGGAAACCATGTTTATCTTAGTCGTCCACTTCCTGGAAGTTCCCCCGTGTGATGTGGTTACCGGGAAATTACAAGGAATGGTAAAGAAATTCGATTCTCTTTGGGATGTGAGTGCATTCAATGTGCAGGCCTGCCAAAGGGCTACGAAGGCCTGCGCTCAGCTATCCCTGGCCGAGAGGGCGGCAGGCCCTTCTGGCCCCTCCGAGGATGGGCCAGTGAGAGTGGGAGGGCCTGGGGCCCAGGAGCAGAGGGTGATGCCAAACTGGGGGCACCAGGAGCAGCCGGAAGCCGCGGCCAGAGCAACGACTCACGTCCTGGAGGCCGAGTCTTCCAGACCCCAGGCCCAGGCTGCCCGAGTCTACCTGCCCTGGGCCTCGGAGCCGTTTCCTCCCGTCGGCTCTGCAGGTGACGTGGCAGAGGCCCATTGCCCGCCCTGGAGTCCACGCTGCTCTGGAGATGGTCGGGCATCACTTCTTGGAACACAGTGCGCTCCGGCGCCCAGCATGGCGGAGAAAGCGGGAACAGAGGTTGTTAACAATGGCAGCAGCCTTTTCACTGGAGGGGCTACAAATCACTCTCTATCTTTCAAAGCCTCAGGGCGTTCAGCTTCTGATTTGATCTTTACTTGTCCTGGGGACACAGCAGAGGGCAGAGCATCAACTTGCAATTTCTAGACAAGGAAAGGGAGATGCAAAGAGAGAAAGGGACCCGCCCAGAGTCACTAGTGACTTTGTGACAGAACCGATACTGGGACCCAGGCCTCCTCTGTGCCAGCCTCAGGGACCCCGATCCACTCCCGTGAGTGTCTCAGACATCCCAGCCTCAGAGCACAGTTAGAGAGGCCTGACCCCAAGGTGGCACTGCGCAGAGCTCCATCTCTAGTGACCCAGAAGCTCGTGCCACCCTGAGACCTCCTGAAGTTACACATCTTGTGAGCGGGGCTGCTGTGCAGACAAGCACAACTGGGAAGTTCTGGTTCATGTGCATCAGACCCCATAGAGCTGCCATGAGGATTGGCTAGTGTGGGGCCAACCCGTTTGGTCGGTTAGAATATGGGGCTAAAGAGACCAGGGTCACAGGGCAAAAAAGTGCCTCAATGACCCCACAGACACCCACACACACCCCCTAACTGGTCACCCTGCAGACACCTGCTGCCAGTTCAGCAGAATACAAATGTTACCGAGGAGCGCGTCAGCCTCTCGGGGAAGGGGGTCCAAGCTGACGAGCCCCCATGACAGTGGATCGGTAGAGACATCCCATATACCATAGGACTTCATGCTCCCGAAGTCCCAAACCCGTTAGTCAACCACTAAGACGTTTCACGACTGGTGAGTTAGTCAAAAAGCACTTCAGGGGCCGGCCTGGTGGTGTAGTGGTTAAGTTCACACGTTCTGCATAGACAGCCCGGGGTTTGCAGGTTCAGATCCTGGATGTGGACCTATATACCGCTCATCAGCCATGGTATGGTGGCATCCCACATACAAAATAGAGGAAGATTGGCACAGATGTTAGCTCAGGGCCCATCTTCCTCAGCAAAAAAAAAACGCACTTCAGCATTTGTCAAGTGGTTCTAAATCTCTGGCCCTGAAGGCCGCCCCCTCTGCACAAAGCTGTTACAATCCCGCTCTCCACACATCTCAGAAAGAAAACTTGAGCTGGTCTCCAAGGCCAAGGGGTCTACACTGAGCCCACGTGTGTCATTCTGGATCCTCTCAGGCTCACATTCCTGCTTTCTGGGGCCCAGAGTTTTCCCGAAGGACAGCTGGGCTGCGGGGCGCAGGTAGAGACTTAGAGAAGAGCCATCACCTGTGACGTGACTGCATATTCGTTACCTTTAATCTCTATATCGATGCCACAAAGTAGGTACGACCACTCCCATCTCACAGATAAGGAAACTGTGGTTCAGAGAGGTTGAGTAACTTGTTCAGGGTCACACAGCTGGTAGGCAACAGACCTGGAATCTGAACCAGGTCTGAGGCCAACGCCCTACTCTTCCCCATTCACTACAGCTGCCATCTGGACAGCAGCTGCCAACAGTTAGGTTGACTCCTAAACTGCTTGCTAGTGACTCCATCTTCAGATGGTGATGCCCCCTCTGAGCCCTCTGTCACCTGGTTCTGAGACTGGGACCAGCCCCTGGGCCCTGGTCCTGTACTGCTTACTTTTTTTTTTTTTCTTTTTGGTGAGGAAGATTGGCCCTGAGCTAAAATCCATGCCCACCTTCCTCTATGTTTTGTATGTGGGACGCTGCCACAATAAGGCTTGATGCTGTGTGTACGTCCGCACCCAGGATCCGAACACATGAACCCCAAGCCACTAAAGCGGAGTGCACAAACCTAACCACTACACCATCGGGCCAGCCCCTTGCTCATTTTTTTTTTTAATTCAAGAAATATCTGGATAAAAAAAGTTCTCGTCCTCCAGGAAGTCTCTCAAGAGACAAGAATAGAGGTCAACCCCCAACTCTCACCGGCTCCTCTGAGCTGATGAGAGATTTTCCAGACACCTGGCCAGTCCCGAATTTGAAAGAGGTCGTTTCTTCCCACTCTCCCTCTTTCTCTCCGCCCAGCACAGAGCTGACCCCGGCTGGGCCCCACGTCTGTCTGGTCGGGGGCCCTCCTGGGGGCACAGCCTCTATTCTCGGCCCCAACAAACCAGAGCTCCCTTAAGGCTGGGATGACTGGCAGGACCGGGGGGAAGTGGGGTTGTGGTCCCAGGGGCTGGAAGGCGGGCTGGCAGGGAACGGGACTCACCATCCAGCATCTGGGACCCACCCCCTGGAGCTGGCCCACGGCAGGGTCACAGACGTCAGGGTTGGGAGCGTCTGCAAAATTCTCCTCGTTGGGTGATTTTCACACGTTTTTCAGCCACAGAGTCCCTTAGGGACGACATCTAACGCGGAAGGCTGAAACACCAATGGTAACACCGAGGAAGCCCCAGTGAGGGAGACTTCCTCCCCGGGCGGGGGGCGCGTTCTCAGAACCCCAGGCTCCAAGGAGCTGGCGGAAAACCTCTGGGCAAGTCCCTCTCCTCGTTTTGCAGGTGAGGAAACCAAGGCCCAGAGAGGGGAAGACACTTGCTCGGGGTCACCAGGCAGTTCCAGTGGCAAAGGCAGATCTAGGACTTCAGCCTCCTGAACGGCAGGCGGGCCTTTCTCCAGCTCCGCCCTGGCCTTCTAGCTGCTCCTGTCCCCTCCACAGGGGACTGAGTGTGCCTTCTGGTGTCCCGTGGCGCACGCCGGAGCCTCACGTAACGCTCGCCCACCCAGGAAACTGTTGGGCCTTTCGTCTCCGTCTGCACTAGCTGGGCCCCTGGAGGGCGGGGATCCGGCAGTGCCAGGCCCGGAGAAGGGGCTGCAGATTGATTTTGTAAAGTGAACGAGGACGGAAAGAAGGGAGGCAGGGAAACGAGTAAGAGGACAGGGAAATATTTTCTCGTCTGGAATATTGTGTTATTGGTTTCCAAGATTTGACAAAACATGAGACTCTAAGGTAGGGAGACACACACACACACATGATCGAGCCCTACACGCGTGCACACATGGCCACAGGGAGGATCTGTGACAGCACAGGGCACCGTGGGGGCAGACCAGAGCCTCAGGAAAGGTCAGTGTCCCTGTGTGACTACGTGGGACGCTCCTTGTAGCCCCAGCATTGGCAATCAGGACGCAGCAGGGACAAACTGCTGCCAAGTGCCCGCATTCTAAAGAGTCTAGACTAATTGGGGCCCGACCCCAGCCATCTTTGAGGAAAGATCGGAGAGCTTTTAAGCCGTAAGACTAGGTGAGGTGACCAAGGGAGTGAGCACAGATGGAGAGAGAAGAGGCTCAAAGACGGTGGAGAATCAGCCAAAGGGAACGAGAGCGGCCAGTGAACGGGGTGGGGGGGCACCCAGGAGACGGTGGCATCCGGAAGCAAGTGAGGGAAGTGTGGCTGGATGCGGGGAGGGACCCGCTGTGTGAAATGATGCTGATGGGGCCACAGGGGACGAGGAATGAGGCTTGGAGGCCGGATGCTTGGCTCTTTTCTTCCCTCCTCCTTCGTCTCCTCCTTTTAAGTAAAATTTAGATACAGTGAAAAGCACAAATCTTACGTGGACTATTGAATGCATTTTGACAAATGCACGCACCTGTGCGAGCCAAACCGCCATCAAAATATAGAAGGCCACCATCACTGCAGATGCTCCCCCGCCGCTTTTCCCAACCTCCCTTCCCCTGAGAGGCAGCTGCCGCAAGGAGATGCCTCTTTCCTTCCTGGGATTGATAACCCGTGTTCTCTCTTGTTTTCTTGAACAGACTAGCAAGGAGTTTATGTTCAGAAAACCAACTTTTGACCTTTTGAACTTTCCCTAGTGTTTGTTTTCTATTTCGTTAGTTTCTGCTCCTTCTGATTTCCTTTCTTCCACTTACTTTGGGTCTATTTTGCTTTTCTTTTTTCGAGATTCATGAAGTGGAAATTTAGGTCATGGATTTCAGAATTTTCAAGCATTTAAGGCTCCCGTTAAGAGCTGTTTCAGCTGCCTAAGTTTTGACATACTCTCTTTTCATTATCAGCTAGTTAAAAATATTTTCTATATTCTCTTGTGATTTGTTGTATTTTTTGTTCGTTCGTTTGTTTGTTTATTTGTTTGTTTTGGTGAGGAAGATTGGCCCTGAGCTAACATCTGTGCCAATGTTCCTCTATTTTGTATGTGGGATGACACCACAGCATGGCTGACAAGCACCCAGGATACTAACCTGTGAACCCTGGGCCGCTGAAGCAGAGCGTGCAAACTTAACCACAACACCACCGGGCCAGCCCCTCTTGATTTTCTTTTGAGTCATGTGTTACTTAATTTCAAACATTTTGGAGTTTCCAGATACTTCTTTTTTTTTTTTTAATTTCTAACAATTCCATTCCACTCAGAGAACATATCTGTATAATTTCAATCCCTTTAAATTTATTGCAATTTGTTTCATGGCCCAGCACACAGTCTTAGTGACTTACCATGTGCACTTGAAAAATACGTATATTCTGCATTTGTTGAATGTACATAGACATTTTTCATTATATCTTCCTGACAAATGGACCCTTTTGTCACTTGGACATGTCCTTCTCTGTTTCTGTTAATATTCTTTGCTTCAAAGTCTACTTTATTTGGTATTCACATAGGCTCAGCTCTCTTCTTATGGTTCGTGTTTGCATTCCGTATCTTTTTCCATCTTACTGCTTTCAACCTGTCTGTGTCTTTATATTTAACACGTGCCTCTTGTAGATAGCAAGTAGGACTCACTCTGATTTATTCTGGCAATCTGTGCATTTTAAATGGAGTGTTTAATGAATTTATGTTTAAGGTATTATTGTTGGCTTGAATTTAAATCTACCATTTTACTATTGTTTTCTGATTGCTGATCTCTTTTTGGTCCTCTGTTTCTCCTTTCCTTCCTTCTTTTGGGTTAATTAAATATTTCTCAGAATTCCATTTTAATTTATCAATTAGCTTTCAGCTATTCCTTTTCACATCTTTTTGTGATTGCTCTAGAGATTATGGGATACGTCCTTAAATAGTCAGTCTGCTTAGAGTTCATATGGGGCCATTCAGGTAAAATGCGAGAATCTTGCAACCATATAGGCTCATTTGCCAGCCCCTTCCCTTTATGCTATATTTGGTATATGTGTTATACCTATATATTATAAAACCCACAATAAAATGTTATGATCTTTGCTTTAAATGCCATATGTATTTGGAAGAAATTAAGAGGAAAATAGTCATTAATATTTACCATTTCTGGTGCTTTTCATTTCTTCCAAAGATTCAAGTTTCTATCTAATATTATTCCCTTTCATCTGAAGAACTTCCTTTAGTGTGTCTCCTTGGGCAGGTCTGATGGTGAGGAATTCTCTCATTTTACAGTTATCTTTAAATGTCTTCACCTTCATTCTTCAAGGATTATTTCTCTGGATATAGAATTCTACTCGATGTGTCTTTTTCTTTCTTCGCTTTAAGGATGCTGTTCCACTGTCTTCTGGCCTCCATCAGGTCTGATAAGAATTTAGCAGTTGCTCATGTCTTTGTTCCCCTGTGTGCTTTGTGTCATTTTTCTCTGCCTGCTTTCCAGGTTTTCTCTCATCTTTGGCCTTTGACAGTTTGACTATAATGTGATTTTCTTCGTGTATATCTTGCTTGGTGTTTGCTGAGCCTCTTGGATCTATACATTACATCTTTCACCATGTTTGGGGAAATTTGGGCCATTATTTCTTCAATTATTTTTATGTTTGCATTTTCTGTCTCCTCTCATGGTGGGACTCCAATTACACATTTGTTAGACATTTTGATAGTTTCCCACAGACCATCGAGTGTCTGCTTATTTTTATTCCTTTTTTTCAGATTAGTTCGTTTCTGTGGATTGGTCTTCAGTCCATGACACTTTGTTCTGTTGTTGTAAATGTGCTGTTGAACTCATCCAGTGAATTTTTATTTTACATACTGTATGCTTTGGTTTCAGAATTTCCATTTGGTTCTACTTAATGTTCTGTATTTCTTTCATAAGATTTCCCATTTATTCATTCATTATAAATATAGTTTTCTTTACATCTCTGCTCAAAGTTATAATCTCCACTTTAAAATCTTTGTCTGCTAACTGCAGCATCTAAGTCATTTCATGATCAGTCTCCATTTATTGCCTTTTCTTGCAAGTATGGGTCACATTTTCTTATTTCCTATTTTGTTGGTAAATCTGGCTTGCATCCTGGACATTATGTACATTGTGTAGCTTCTGGATTCTGTTACATTCCTCTGAAGAATATTGTTTGTTTCTTTGTTTTTTGAGCAGGCAGTTAGCTGGCTGAACTCAAACTTCCTTTTTGGTGAGCAGCAGTGAAATCTCTGTTCAGTCCATTTAGTTTTAGTTGGTCTGCTTGAATTTTTCTCCATGCATAACAGTTCAAGAGTCAGTCAGAGATATGGGCAAAGCTTATACGCAGAATTAGAAGAACTCCCTCTCTTTTCTAAAATTCCCCTCCTGCACTTTCCAGCTGCCTCAACCTCTCACCTCTGACCCTTCAACTCAGTGAGGCTGTGAGTTTCTGTCTGAGGCTTAGGCGGTCTGCGTGGAGCCAACTGCAGCCTGCCCTCGGGTGGAAAGCTATAAAAATAGAAAACCAACTCAATGCAGTTTTATTCTTCTGAGTGTCAACTCCCTCAGCTTCTGACTGCTTTTAGCCACTCTTCAATCCCTTCAGGAAGCGGTCACTGTCCATATTTTGTGGACACTTTATAGTTATTACCTGCAGGAAAGATGATCTGATAGGGGTAATTCCACCACTACTGGAAATGGAACCTCCTGACCATCAAATTTAGCGACATCGAAGTCATTGGTGCCTTGACAAGAGTAATTTTGGTGAAGCGGTAGAAGCAGAAACTTGGGGGCTGGCCCCGTGGCCGAGTGGTTAAGTTCGCGCGCTCCGCTGCAGGCAGCCCAGTGTTTCGCTGGTTCGAATCCTGGGCGCGGACATGGCACTGCTCATCAAGCCACGCTGAGGCAGCGTCCCACATGCCACAACTAGAAGGACCCACAACAAAGAATATACAACTATGTACCTGGGGGCTTTGGGGAGAAAAAGGAAAAAAATAAAATCTTTAAAAAAAAGAAAGAAGCAGAAACTTGGCTAGAGTGGGCTCAAGAGAAAATGGGAGCAATGGAATTATAGAGAGTGAGTAGTGACAGTTTTCTGAGAAGTTCTACTGTAAAGGGAAAGAGAGAAATGGGGCGGTTTCCGGAGGTGGATGTAGCACTGGGAGAGGGTGAAAGCATGTTTTATATGCTGACGAGAATAATCCAGCAGAGAAGCAGACACTGATGATCTGGGGAGAATTGCTGGAGTGGTGTTCTTGCGTCGATGAGAGAGGACAGAATGTGCCTAAGCGGAGATGTCAGCATTGGTGGGTGTGAACATTTCGTCTCCGGCCCCAGAGGCAGGTGGGTGGGCAGGCACGGTGAAGCGAGCTTGTCGGGGTCACCTTTGTTTTCCTCCACGTTCTCAGTGAGATGGGAAGCCCAGTTATCACCCGAGAATGAGGATAGAGGAGGGCGTGTTAGATGCTTGGAAGAGGGGAGAAGGCGTGAAGTCGTTTTCTAGGAAAAGTAAGAAAACTAAAGAACTAGGGATGCAGGAGTGCGGGCAGCACTGAGGGCCCCCTTGAGGTTGGTGGTCGTGAACGTAAAGGGAAGCCAGTCAGCAGGGGCACGATCTTCTCCACCCAGGTTTCGCTGGCACACAGGTGCAGGTATAGCGTAGGTGACGAGGACGTGACCAGCGGTTTGTGCAGGCAGGTCCAACGAGGCCAGAGAGGAGTCAGGGAGTTAAGGATGCATGTGAGGGAGGGATCACAGGGGGACCGCGGGCTTTAACCCGGGTGAGGAGAGAGAGGAGGTGAGAGGCTGGAGAGCTGATTAAAATGGAGGTGGTGGAATGAACGGGCTGCAGGATCTGAATTATTAGAGTCAGGACACTTGAAGGGCTGAGCTGTAAGTTAGGAAGAGGTCACAGAGAGTGTGTGGTTTGAAACTGAAACTACGGAGAAAATATCATTCTTGGTAACAAGAAGCTTAGCTGACCGTGGGCGTGAATGGCTGAGACAGGATAGAAGACAAAATTGTTGGAGGAGAGGAGATCAAGGAACCAAGAGGCCAGGATATTGGAAGGATCGTGCTCGTGGGCGTTGAAATCACCGAGAATGAAAACAGAAGTAACGTTGAGAAGGTGACGGCAGACTGGAGCCGAAGTTCTTCCGGGAAAGAGGGGGTGGCCTGGGGATCTAGAAGTGGCAGCAACTGGGGGGCAGTGATGGCGACGGCGTAGTGTGATGACACGGGACATTTCTTCAGCTGAACTGCAGTAAGGCTCCCGGGCAGCACTAAGCTTTCTTCCCGCAACCCCCCACCCAAGCCCCAGCCTCCCCCTGCAGTAGTTTCCTGCAGGCCCCAAGCACCTGCTGGGGACGGGGACAAGCTCCGCTCCATTTCCCAAATGTGGCCCAAGAGCCAGCCGCTGCTGGAGATCAGAGCGAGAGGGGCTCCACACTTGGCGTCCAGGGGTCTGAGCCCTGTGGACCCACGTGTCCGGCTGGTGGTCACACAGACTCACAGCGAGGCTGAACTGTGGGCGGAGGCCGGTGCGGGCAGCCCCGCACACATGCCTCACCATCGGCCCGCCGGGTTATCTTGAGAGGGGAGCTGCAAAGGTTGGTAGAGACGTCGGGGGTGGAGCGAGAGATGCGGGAGTGAGAGAGGGAGGCTGAGGAGAGGGTCTGGGTCCTTGTGTGCACCTCTGCTGCTCATTCAGGGGAAACTGAGGCACCAAGAGGGGAGAACTCACGTAGCAAGCGTCAGACCTCTTGTGGCTGCCCTCGGAGCTTCTCGCCGGCTTCCCAGCATGGCCCTGGGCCTTCCCTTCTGCTCAGGGCTCCGTGATGTTTAAAACAAGCCTGAGCCACACAGAGGGTGGTTTGTTTGCTTTTGAGAAACAAAAAACAAAGGTTATTGAAATCGCCACCCAGCCAGTCACCCAAGCAAGAAACTCTGGCCTCCCCTTTAAAACCTCCTGTCCCCCCCAGGCGCCACGGCGGACTGCTCTGCAATGTCACCTCACCTCCATCCTCACTGTCTTAACCTGGGCCACCTTCCAGCCTGGCCTCGGCCACGGCAGGATGCAGGCGTCTCCAGCTGGCCCCTCCTCCTCCTGTTCCCCAGCCACCTCCCAGCCTCCCGAGCTTGCCACCACCTGAGCCGTCTGAAAACAATGCTGATCGCAGCCTTCCTCGGCCTAAACCATCTGCCGGCTCCCAATTTCCTGGAGCTAGAATCCTTAGGGGTCACCCAAGGCTCTCCCGGGCTGGCCCAGTCCACCCTCTGTCCCCTTCCTGCGCACCCCACCCATGCTAGGCGTCTCCCCAACACGCAGTGCCCGTTTAACCCGGCTGTGACTGGTGTGTCACAGCGTTCCCTCTGCCTGGTGTGTCCTTCCCCAGCTCTGCCCGTCCAAACCCCATCCGTCCTTCCCTCTGAGAGACCCGCACGCTTACACCCGCACAGAGGCCACGATCGGGTCCTGACCTGCGGGCGTGTCTACCTCACGCCTGTGGGATGTGGGGTTCCTTGTGGGCGGGAACAGCGACTTACTCGTTCTCCTGTCCCTTCTCAACACCCAACAGGGGGTCCAGCACAGAGCGTGTGCTCAACACTCGTGTACGTGGGATTCAAGGTGACTCTGGGTCTAGAGTCACAGAATCTCGTGTTGAGCTAATCTTAAGAGACTTCCCTGCCTCCCTCCCCACCAGCTGACTCTGAAGGCCAGTGACCACAGCCTCCAGGCCAGCCAAGCAGGCCCTCGGAGCCCCTCCAGGGAAGGACAACTTGAAGCCATCCTGGCTGTTAGACACGTCTAACATCTCTGACCTGCTCCAACCTCTGGGTCCCTATAGCTCCACTCCCCGGCCCTCGTCTTTGCCATCTGGGGCCGTGGAGAACAGGCCAATCTCTTTTCCCCAGGACAGTCCTTCCAAGGACTGACCACAGCCATCCCGTGGCCCCGAGTGTCCTCAGATCCAGGCGAGACCTTCTCAGTGTCTTTCCCTTTCCTTACAGCGCAGGCTGCAATGCCCCTCCCACTGCCTTGGCCACCCTTCTGCAACCACGTCTCAGGCTGTCATCGTCCCTCTTAAGAACGGAGCTCTGAATGGGGCCTCACACCAGACGTGGCTGAGTGGCACCGAGTACAGAAGGACTGGAACCTCGCAAACTTGGGCCATCCTTTGCTCGCCTGCCCTGTCCTCCAGGCCTGGAAATCTCTGGGTTTCTGGCATCTCCGAGCTCCCGTTCCTTTGAAACTTATGCAAAGGTCTTTTTTGACTGGGTGGGGCCCCAGACGTGTGGCGGGTCCTACTCTGCGACCTCCTCAGGGAGCTAGGTCTCGTAGGAGCAAGGAAACAGAGCACGCGCGTGGGTATTTGGAAATGGAATTCTCCACTGTGGATGGACCCAGATGTGGAATGAATCCATTCTCAGGTAAGTCATTTTTGGCTGGGGAAGCAGCTCAGAAGCCATAAAAAATGACGTCTCAATATCATTGTCAGGAAATCCCAGCTCTGCCAGGAGTCGATGTCTGGTCTTGGGAAAGGCTTCCCACCAGTTTCCTTTCTGCTAACATGGGGTGTTGGGGTCCCGTCGAGTCCGGCCACTCCGTGCTGACATCTGATGATTCTCCGAGCAGCAGGACTCTCAGAGTCTCCTTTTCCCAAGCCCACAGGCTCTCCGGATCTCCATTAGCTCCAGCCTCAGCCCCAGCCCGCCCAGCGCCCCGGCCAGGGCTGGGAGCCCACAGTCTGGCATTCCTGCATGCATTCCCACACCACACTGTGCCCGTGGCGAGAGGCAGGGGGCTGAAGAAGCTGGTGAGTCAGGCTGTCAGAACCGGCCCTGCCAGTTCCACCTTCCATCTAACCACAGAGTCAGCACAAGCCCAGGCTAGGGTTTGGCTGGAAACCTCCTCCAGCGGCTGCCACACTCCCTGCAGGTGGACAAGGCACGGGGTTTCCTGCAGACGCCCGGGACAGCTGCTGGATCTGCTGGGGTGCCTCTCCCCCACCCATCCCTTTCCTGGTGGGGATCACACCCTGTTTTACAAAGGCCATCAGGACACAGGGACACTAGCTCTGGGACTCCATTTGGAGGTTCAAAATGGAAGCTGCTGAGGCCCACCTGCCCACAGACCCTGGGTGAGGTGACGCTGGGCACCCCACACAGCCACTGTCCAGAAGGGCTTGAGAAGAGCAGCTCCAGCAGCCTCCCCTCCAACACCACCACACTCAGCTTCTCCCCTCAGAAGAGGGCTCCTTAGCACCAGGGAGCCACACATAAAAGTCTTAGCAGCTGACGTATCTGTGTGTGTGTGAGTGTGTCAGCAGAAGGGAATCAGATGAGCATTTCCCAGTTATCCCCACAGGATGTTCACAGGTGCTAAGTGACAAAGGATGTCTAAGTTTTGGAAACTCTGGGCTAAATGAGGTTGAACAGCTGGTTTTCTTTTTTCTTTTTTTTTTTTTTCTTTTTTGAGGAAGATTGGCCCTGAGCTAACATCCATGCCCATCTTCCTCTACTTTATATGTGGGACGCCTGCCACAGCATGGCTTGATGAGTGGTGTGTAGGTCCACGCCCGGGATCCCAACCAGCGAACCCCAGGCCGCTGAAGTAGAATGTGCAAACTTAACCACTGGGCCACTAGGCCGATCTCAAACAGCTGGTTTTCTTGACTCGTGATTCCCGAAGCTTTAACGTGCTAACGTGCATTGCAGCAGAGAGAGGAAGAGAGGGGAGAGGGGTGACATGAAGACCCCCCCAACACAGAACCCCAGTGTTGCAGAGAGCCCGTCTGGGCAACACTCAGGTGTTGAAGCTTAGTTTCGAAGGCAGATTCTGGAATCCCAGGCAGGGACCCTCCTGGAACAAGGCAGACCAGAACGGCGTGGCCTGGGACAGCCCACTGTCTCTGCTGACCAAGTCGCACAGTGAGGCCTTCCAGGGGGAGTTCTCGCTTGTCCAGCTCCCGTCAGCTGGAGAGGCTGTTACGAATGTGGGGATCAGGTTGGAAGACGGGAGCGGGGTCTGCTTCATCACCCACAGAATTTGAAATGCTCTCTCTGCTGCGCCCCGTCAGCCTGTTACCAGCTGACCCAGAATCTCCATCTTTTGAGGGTCTGGATGACAAGGGTAACCTAACGTGATAATTCTCAGGTGCCGTGTCCGTGTGGACCCCTGGGGACCCCCTTGTTAAGATCCTGCATTTCCACAAGCTCCCAGGTCGTGCCGTTGCTGCCACTTGTGGAACACTCTCCAAATAGTGAGGTCCCACCAATCCGGGAAGGCTTCCTGGAAGAGCAGACCTACAAGAGAGAGAAGAGACTGAAGGGAAGAGATACGAGAGAGCCAAGCTGGGGCTGCAGAAGAATAAGAAAGTGGGGAGAGACTAGGAAGGGGAGGCGGTATTGGGGGATGGTGGGAACGAGGAAGCCAGCGTGGTCAGGGGCCCAGATTTCAAGGTCAGGTACGAGGAACGGGATGGGAGGTGCAGAGAAGAGCTGGAAGACGTCGTCAAGGTGGAGGGCTGGCAGAGTCTCCCACGGGCTGCACAAGCGAGGTTGACAATAATCTGGTGAGGCCCCGGGGACCACACCCAGGGCGAGCCCTAGTTCTGAAGAAGAGTGGTGTGGCAACCTGGGGCTCCTTGTCGCTCCACTCTCCAGAGGAAACCTCGACGTCCTGGAAGGAGTAGGGTGTCGTCGGCACTTTCCCCTGGCCTCCCCTCGCCGGCGGCTGCAGGGCGAGGCGGGGTGGGCTGACTCACTGGGCCGGGCCCATCTTCGCATGAGCAGTGGTCCCAGGCTCGGCTCAGGGAAGGAGGGGCCCGGCCAGGGCCAGCCCTATGCCCCGGGCGTGGGAGGAGAGGGACCTAAACTGAAGGAATCTGAGGGGACGCAGGAGGAGGGCGGCATCACGGGGAGGGAAAAGGTCGAGGGGACCAGACTGGGAGGGGAGCCTTTCTATCAGCTCTCTATCCCGGAGACACCAGCAAACACACACCCCACGGCGTGGCAGCCAGTGTTCTGAGCACTTGCATTTATACAAGCCCATTTCATCTCACCACAGCCCAACGAGGGGAGCATCATCCCCATTTTCCAGATGAAGAAACTGAGGCACAGTCACTTGGCCCAGCATCCCCCACACCCTCTGCTCGCCTTTCCAAGAGGCAAGATTATCTCCAGCCCTTTCAGAAACTGTCCAGCACAACTGCCACTCCCTGGGGATAAACGCCATTCATTTATTCATTCATTCATTCAGCGCCCCCGTGTGCCGGTCCCTCTCTGGGTGCTGGGGGTTCAGCAGGGAACGAAGCAGACAGATCCTGGACCTCCTGGAGCTTGCAGTGAAGCGGAAAGAGACAGAAAAAAACAAGATAGATAAAAACATAAAAGACAGTGAAAACACTAATGGAGAAAAATAAAGGAGCCGAGGGGCCAGAAGTGCAGGGAGAGGGGAGGGCACCCTGCAGGGGGTGGAGGAAGGACCTGCGGAGGGCAGGTTGGATGGTGACGTTCTCATTTGCTCTGGGGAAGCCCTTCCCGGCTAGACAGGGGTTCTGCTAAAGCTTCCCAAATTTTCGGACATTTTTGCTTCTTTCAGCAGTCACGTTCTAGTTATTAAACCTCTATCTAGTCCACTTCAACTTCCAGCCTCACCTTCAGATCGCAGTTCCCTCCCTCCTTGTGCCCAGCGGGCTCCACCTGGATGGTGGGGGGCTCCCTTCTCAGGCCCCTTTTCCACGAGGCTCCTCTAGGTGTCCCATCCCCTGTGAAGAGGCCCCTCTGTCAGCTCAGAGGCCGTCAGAGGAGGCCTCAGGAGGCCTGCGGGGAGGGGACAGTCCCAAAGAGCAGACTCTGGCACCGGTGGTCTCCATCCAGGCTCACCAGACCTGCAGATGTGACGCGCCCACCTCTCTTGAGGGCACTAAACTGTCCCCAGAGGGCCCACGTCGTACACCCAGGCCCCTCTTATAGATCTCCACGGTGAAGCCCCCCAAGCTGCCTGCTCCTGCCCCAAGGGGAGGGGCAGTTACTCTGAGCCTTTCCAGGACTTACAGTAACCCCGTCCCTATTCTGTCACCTCCGGGAAAAGCCAGGCCTCCCCTAACCTTGGCGGCCGAGGCTCTGGTCAGCAGCCCGCCCCCCTTTCTTCCTGCCCCACGTTTGCTGGGGCGCCAGGAGGGCCTTGAGCCCCACCCCAGCCCCACCGCCAAGCTCCATCGGCCCCCCCACAACCCAGAAGCAGTCACCCCCAGATGCCCCTGGGGTGTGGGAGCACACACACAGGTGATGTGGTCTCCCCTCTGGAGGATGCCCTGGGTAGAGGCCTCATGGGCCCTGGATTATGCCTCGGGAGCCATGTGGCAGGAATCGGGGGTCGCAGGTGCCCTGAGTGTGGCCTAGAGCAGCACTGTTGAGAGCCGAGGCGCTGCTTCCAGCCCAGGATGACGTGAGGAGTTTGGAGAATGCGGACCGGCTCCATCACCAAGTGACTGCAGAGTCCGCTGGTTTTGGGGGCTTTTTTCATAGAAAGACTTTCCTGATGGAGGAAGCAGGGCATAGACTCATCTCCTGTGCAAATGCCTCATCTCACTGTGAGGGTCTGGTTTAGAGCGGGCGGGGTCTGGGAGCGCATGGCCCTTGGGCCTGCAGACTCCTGTCCCAGGGGAGGGAAGCAGACAGAGACAAGCCAGCGGGCCTTTAGGACGGGGGCCCATTAAGCCTCAGCTGCGGACTCAGCCAGCACACCTCCCTGGCTCATCTGCCACCTCCCCCTGCCCCACTCTTTCAGTCCCGGGTCACCCCAAGCTCCCCTCTGCTCCCAACCTCTTGCCTGTCTTCCCTGGCCTGACCCTGCTAATTCCGTAGGTGTCAGCTCAGTGATGGCTCCCCCACGGAAGCAGTCCCTCACCCACCCCCCAACTTAAATTGTGTCCACCCCCTTATTCTCTCTCACTGCAAGCTGCTCTTCTCCTTGGAATTTCTCTTACAACCTGAAACACACATGTCTGCGTGTGTACCTGCATATGCACGTATCTACCTGTATCTATAGCTGTCTATCTACCCATCAGCTTAATGTCTGTCTACTGTCTCGCTCCCCCAGTCTGTGAGCGTGGGGAGCTGTCTCCATCTGTGCCAGTTATAACGCAGATAACCCATGAGACCCCCCATAGCGTGTGCGCCCAAGAGATGAGTGTTGGGTATACGGATGAGCCCTTGCACGAAAGCATTGGTGATCAAGCGGGCTCACTGCTTGCACTGATGTCACGGGAGTGCGGCAAATAGCGGAGTCTTTCAAGATCAAAGGGGATCTTTGTCTAGTTTCCATTGTTCTGTTTTGGTTGACGGGGCTTTGTCAATATTTGATACCCAAGTGATCAAATCCCATACGTACCAGCTCCAGCCAATGAGAACGCTTCCCTCCTTCTCTCTTTCAGCGTGCATGGAGGGCCCTGGGGCACGGGGATGAGCAGCCAGGCTCAGTCCCGGGAGCACCCAGTCTAGATGGGAAAGACCAGGAGATCCCCGCATCTGAGTGGGTGAGGCCCAGGCTAACCAGCCCGTCATCTCATCTGAGCCAGGAGCCGCCCGAGATCCTACCCTCCTCACCCCGGGCTGCCCCGCTGAGGGACCACAGGTTTGCCACAGACAGCCCTGAACGTCACTTCATACAAGCTCTTCTACGACAAGGGTTGACGCACGCACGCTTCGCGTTAGACAGGCAGAAATTATTCAAATACTTGTTGGCTAAAATGCAGAAGCAATTTCTTTAAAACATGCTTTTCTTTGTTTCTATCAGATATCCAATTTAATTTGGTAGAAAACGTGCTGCACAAATAGTAAAAAAAAAAAAATCAGAATCGGAATCAGAATAACCAGGGTTCTGCCCTGTGTGACCTCGGATGAGCCTCCTGACCTCTCTGAGCCTCAGTTTCCTCGAGTATAAAATGGATTTATTTAAGTAGGCCCTACCTTTACATGGCACTGTAATTAGACTGTGTGTAAATTGCACAGCATACAGTAGGTGCCTAATATGTGCAGGCTAGTACCGTCTATTAGTATTACCATACAGCTGGCTTGTAAGTTACTAAGTTATGCCCAGTCTCTGCAGCAGAGTCTACTGCTCCCCACTCACCTGGGCCCTAGGAGGTGGGAGATGAGGCCAGAGGGGTCTCCATGTCTAGTTCAGAGGGAAAAACTGCTTGTCCACTACCCACAAGCAGACATGAGTGACCTCCGCACTTTATCCTCACCACCAGGCTGCCCCGCCCACCCCAGGCAGCCGCCTCCTTCGGGGGAATTGGCAGGGTGGGGCGGGTGGGGAGAGGAGAGAGGTGAGGCAGCCCATGCTGAACAGGTCTGCCTGGCCCCGTCTGCAAGGCCAGCGCGACCTCAGCAGGATCGCAGCCTGAGCGGCCTGGGAACTGCACCACCTCCCCGCCCGGCCCTCCTCTTTCCTGAAGAGCAGCCCCAGCCCCGCCTGCCCGCCTCCCTCCAGTCTGCAGAGCCCAGGCCTGACTTTCCTGGGAAACTGCTCTGGGATTGGGGTGTGCTGACGGGGCAGCTGGTGTGGCCGGGGCAGGCGCCAGTGCAGGGCTGCAGGGCGGGGCTCGCTCCAGGGGCCTGCGAGCTTAGCACAGGTGTGGAAACGTTTTTCTCCTGAGTCTTCAATTGGAGCAATTTGAAGTCCTGTAGCTGTTGGGGCGGGGGCTGAGAACCAGGGCTGAGCAGGAGGGCGGGCCTGAGGCTCGGTGACCGTGCCAGGGAGGGAGGGAGGGCAGGGCTGGACACCCAGACCTGGTTTCTGTGAATCCCAAGCCCCGAGTGGATGGGCCTTCAGGGTGGGGGTCTCCAGGCAGCATGGGGGGCTTTGACCAAGGAAGGCACAGAGCGGTACAGAGTGGAAGATTTATTTTTGGGAAACAAAACCAGCCAGCTCACCTGTGGGACAGAAAGATTGCAGGTGGACTGTGCCGGGCCCCTGGAGCATCCTGCCTCTCAGCCACAGCCAGGTCAGCCACACTGCTGGCACTGCGGCCGAGCCCCTGCCCACCTGGGGTTCACTCTCTGCAGAGTCGGGAGTGACCCACTGGCAAAGCAAGGACAGGGGCTTCTGTGATCCACAGGGCGCCCCCACACCTTGGTCATGAGAATGGGCTATAACCACCCCGGAGAAGGAGGGGGCTGCCTGACTGTGCTCCCACTCTGGGCGAGGCCCCCTTGAAAAGCCCCGTCTGCTGTCCCTTCCAGAGCCACCTCCAGGCTGGCCTCCCCATGCTGGACTTGGCCCATCCCCTCTAAGGCCACGGGGCATCCTGGTGGTCAGGAAGGCCAGCCTCTCGGGCTGAAGGGCACAGGGCAGAGAGCCTGCTGGGAGGGGCTGCCCTGTCCCCGGGGTACACAGGGGGCGGGAGGGAGCAGAGCTGATCCCCTGAAATCGCGCCTTGCGCCCTGAGCCCCGGGCCCACCTCCGGCCGCACCGCAGTTTGGGAGATTTGGGTGCTCCTCAATCAACAAGTCCCTCGTGCTGGAAAGAGTCCTCACTCTGGCATCAGAGACCTGGGCTCGAATCCATGCTTCCCCACTTACTAATGAAAGGCCCTCGGCACGTTGCTCAAACCTTAGAACCTCAGTTTCCTCATCTGCAACATGGGGACGTGAGCTGGGGTCTGCGGGTGGTTGGCCCGAGAGAACCTGGGAAAGCAGCCAGCACAGGGCCTGCCACGGGGGCCAGAGAGGGGGACGCAGAGGCACGTCGCGAAGGAGGAGCAGCGAGTTCACCCTGATCGGCAGCGTTTTCTGCCAGTTCCCACTCTGCCTTCCTCCTTGAAGGGCTGACTGGCAGGCTGGACTTCCAGGGGGAAACCAAGTCTCAAGGGGCCAGTGCTCACGGCCACTCTGCAGGGATGTGGACTCCGGCCTGGTCTGCCCTGCGCTTCCAGCCAGCCCCCACCCCCTGCCTGGGCCAGTCAGAGACCCTGGCCCTCGGGCCTGCCTCCGAGCCCAGCTGTTGAGGAGAGCCACCACCCCCACCCGAGGGCGGGGCCTGCCCCAGCCTTTCCAGAAACCTGGCTGCAGTGTTGGGGTGGAGCACCCCCTGGGAGCCAGTCTGCCACCTCCTCCAGCAGTGGCACCCACCTGGGCCAGCTGCCCGGAGAGACAGTCAGCAGCCCCCAGCGGTCCGGTCAGGCAGCAGCCCTGACCCTGGAACCCAGGGAGAAGAGAGGCTCCTGGGGGCTCCATAAACCCCCCAACAGGAGGGGCCAGCCAGGACGCAGCACTGGTGACCCGGCTTCCCCGACCTCGAGGCCTTGGGGGGGGGCTGGTAACACATTACAATGAAAAGAGCACTAATAGCAGCCACTGTTTGTTACACACTTGCGCAGCTAGTGCACAGCGTTTCGTTTAACCTTCCTGATGAGCCCCGTCTTTCAGAGAAGGACCTTGAGCACAGGAAGGGAGGGACGCTGCCTCCCTTGAAGAAGCCCTTCAAGAGTCACAGGTTTGGATGTGACAGGGCCAGACCCCAATGGGAGGAAGCGAGAGTGGAGATTCAGAACAGAGGGCTCCAGCTGGAGAGCTGGGCCCCCAGGGAGCCCACTGCCCCCCTCAGCTCTCCCGTCTCCAAAGTGGGTACAATATGAACGCGCTCTGCCCATCACAAGCACTGGTTTGCAGAGAAAATCAGACGGCAGCTGGAGACAGGGCCTCCCTCTGTCTGACTCCGGCCGACCAGAGTGTGGAGGTCATACCCCACCAAAGGTATGGGGGTACCCAGGGTGCCAAGAGATGTGAGGCCAGGGGTGCCCGAAGCAGCGTGAGATGGGGACCAGGCGGAGGGTGAAGCCCAGAGTGTGTAGGGGACGGTGGGCGGGCGTAGCACGGGCCAGAGTGTCTGGGGGCGTAAGTGCCCCCACTGCAGCCTCTCCCAGCTCCGAGTGGTCAGGAGGCCCGGGCTGGCCCGTGGCCATCCCTGCACCTGCAGTGTGAGCAAGCACAAAAGAGGGGCATGTGATGAAGAACTGAGGAGGGGGCGTGCCTGCCTCTGGCACATCGCTGCCCGTGAATCCATGCCTGTGTGACTGCGTCCGTGGTTCCTCTGGTCCCTACGAAGCCCATGGGGAGAGTACAGGACTACTCAGCCTGAAGCCCATGCCCTTGCTGGTTGGCCTCGGAAGGCGCCCTGCCCGGCCTGATGGCCCAGCTATGCCCCCGTACTCTGGCACCCGCTGGCTCTCTCCGTGGTGAGTGGACAGGACGGGGCCACCTGCCCAGACTCTTCACTGATGGACAAATGCTCCGGGCTCCGTGCACACCAGGGCTCCTGCCCAGGGGCAGCACTCGGGCCCACCTGCTGTGTTCCCCCTAAGGTGCCAGCATGGGGACCTGGCCCGCATGCCAGAGTCAGAGCACGGTCCGCACTGCCTGGGGACAGTGTCTGGGGCACTCAACAGCTCACTCCTGAATACCAGATGACCTCAGGAGAAAAGAGGTAAGTGGGACCTGCACTCAGGGCAGCTCAGAGTGGGCCACCCAGGGCATCCTTTAAGAGCATACGGGTCTTGAAGGAGAGACCCCGTGTCCTAGGGCTCAGGGCTGATCATGGGGCTGGTCCTGCTGGGAGAGGAGGCACAGGAGATGGGACCCAAGACCCCGCCCAGGTTCCTCGTGCTCCTCTGAGCAGACGCTGAGACACAGGAGGTGGAGCCCCCACTGGCACTTCATGGTGTTTGGGAAATTCTGGTGTCCGGGTCCTGGACTCGCTGCCCCTCCCGTGGGTGGCAGGTGAGGGTGAGGCTGTGGTGCCCCGTCACGGGGAGAGGGGCTGGGGCACTGACTCAGCTGCAAAGTGGGGAGAGTGGGGCTGGGGCCACGCCCAGGAGCTGCCGGTGGATCTCCCAGAGGCAATGGTGAGCGCCCTCTGTGGGCCCGAGGCCCTGTCTCCTGCCTCCCTGTCCTCTCAGACGCGTGCAGAGGGGGCCTCCTTGTCCCCCAGCAGGAGACCTGGCATTCTTTGGTAACTGTGCCTCTTCAAACACCAGGTGCCTCATGCTTCCAGGGCTTTGGGTGTGCTGTTCCCTCTTCCCTTCCTTGCTCTTGTCTTTCACTGTCCCCTCCTCACTCTCTGGGACTCGGGGGGAGGGACACCTTTTCCTCCAGAAAGCCCTCCTGCCTGCCAAGGCCAGGTGGGTGCCCCTGGTCCGTGCTTCCTCCCCACCCTGCGCCCACCTGCTGTCCCCCTGAGCTGGAATCTTCTGCTGCTGAGGAAAGAGGTGCCACCTAGATGGCAGCGTCCCCTGCACCTGTCACAGTGCCCAGAGTGTATTTGGTCCTTGGGAGGTATTTATTGAATGAATGAATGAGAGAATAAGAAATGAGGCCGAGAGCCCAGGCTAAGCCCATCCCCGCTGCCCAGGGGCGATATCCTTCTCGTCTCCGTGTGACCAGCATCTCTCACAGAGCCTGGCGCACGGCACGGGATGAACAGGACTATACTGTTTCTCGAGAGGACCAGGGTGACACCTGGAGGGACAGATCATGGAACACACGGTGACACTAGGTGGTGTCACGGTGACGCAGTTGTGACAGCATCCAGGGTGCCCAGAGCAGGGAGAAACGGAGTCACAGTGATGAAAGAGCGTGCGGAGCCTTCTAGAGACAGGCTCCCTGAGCTCCTTTGGGGGGATGATGAGTGGGGAGTGGGAGGAGGCCTCCAGGCAGAGGGAACAGCCTGAGCAAAGGCCTGGAGCCACGGGAGGATGGGGCGGTCAGCCTTCCTCTGGAGCTCTCCCAGCCTGCATCCCTTCCCAGTCTTTCTGCCCCAGGAACCAATGCCACTAGGCTGTCCTCTTCACTCGGGGACACCGGCTTGCAGTTCAAGCCCACAGGTCATGGGAAGGGGGAAACTGAGGCACCCAGACTCGCCCACACCTCCCGGCAGCTCGGGCTGAAAAGCTGCAAGGAAACAGGCCCTCCTTCTTCCTCGGGGGTCCCCCGGCCCCTCAGACGCCCCTCCTCTGCGCCCTGGCCAGGATGAGAAAGAAAATGGCCGTCCCAAGAGGCCGCCGTGATTCACACGAGTGACTCACGCAGGGATGGCTCCGTCCCCACGTGTGTGCGATCTCTCTCGGTGACTCACAGAGGCTGATGGCACAGCCCTTCTGCACTCTGCGCCTCCCTCCCGCCTCCCAGGCCAGCTCCAGAAACATGCGCCCAGCCATCACCTCTCCCAGCCCGGAGCAGGTGGGAGGGGCCACATGGGAGGGAGCTCCTTGGGGTTTGGCAGACCCCAGGGGCCTGTGTCCTGAGGGTCTGCTGTCTGCCCTGACTCCCTGTGAGACCCGGGGCTGCCTCAGTTTCTCTCCCTCTACAAGGGAAGTGACAGAAATGCCATTCGAAGTGCAGTGGCTTTTTATTACGGGCGTGCTGTGGGCACGTAGGGGTCAGGCGTGAGTGGAGGCTTCCAGCTGGGCTGGCTCCTGTCTTCCAGAAGAGTCTGCCTCTGGTGCCCAGGAGCTGGGGGCGTGCAGGGTGGGGACACAGCGAGGAGCAGGTCTTCCGGGAAGGAGGCCTGGCCCCCAAGGAGGCTGCAGCCTCTACTTCCAGCGCCCGGTGACTTTGGCCTTCCCGCGGGTCTTGGAGCTGCAGGAGGAGCAGGACCCTGTCTCATGGGGACCCAGGGCAGGGCAGCAGGTCCCCATAGCGGGGGGGGGATGCTGAGGGCTGGGGGGGCAGCCTGGAGGGAGGACTCTGGCTCCACTGGGGAGAGGAGAGGGAGGCCCCGGAGGGAGCCTGTGAGCTGAAGGAGGGGAGTGGATGGCGGGGAGATCAGGAGAATGGAGGCAGGGGTGGGCGAGGCAAGGGGGGGCTCTGGTGCTTACACTTTCTGGTTATCATTGATCCTGTTCCGGAGAACATTGATCTGGAAGAAAAGTGGGAAAGACAGAGTCACACTGGAGCTCACTAGGCTCAGGTCCTGGGGGGGCCTGGCCATGGGGGAGAAGGGCTCAGCGGTGGGGGAGGAAGGAAAAGGGAAAGAGGAGTGGGGGAGGAGAGGAGGGAGGAGGAGGGGGAGGGGAGGAGGGGGAGGGGAGGAGGGGGAGGAGGAGAAAGACGAGGAGGCGGGGGAAGCGGGGGGCACGGGATGGGGAGGGGGCGGTGGCCGCGCACTTCGTATTTCTGCTGCTTGAACTTCTCCTGCAGGTCGAACTTCTCGGCCTCCAGGTTGTAGATGCTCTGCCACAGTTCCTTGGCCTTCTCCCTGCACGAGCCAGAGGGGGCAACAAGGAGGGCCCTCATCCGCCTTCATCCTGACCCTGAGCCAGCCCCCGTGGGCCCCAGCCTTCCTTCCCACCCCCAGGCCTGCAGAGGGGCCCCCAGCACCGGGCTGAACATGGGGCCCAGATGGCCGTGCCCAGTGCTTAGGAACAGACAGGGGGGCTGCCAGGACAAAGTCCCGGGGACGCGGAGGAAGAGGGAGCAGGCTTTCGCGCACTGCAGAGCGTCTGCTCAAGCCCCCTGCCCAGCACCTGTGTGCAGGTGGGTCAGGGGAAGCTCACAGAGGTGAGGGGCCTGCTCAGTCCTTTCCCGCCAAACAGGTCCCGGGAAAATACGTGAGGCGGCAGCGCCCCCTGGTGGTGGCGACCAGCCCTGCCCCGCCCCCTCCTGGAGCAGCCCGGAGGAGCCTGGCCACCACCGGCCCCACCTCAGCTGATCTTCATTCAGGTGGTCGATGGCCAGCACCTTCCTCCTCTCTGCCAGAATCTTCTTCTTCTTTTCCCGCTCCGTCTGCCGCTTCCCACTTTTCCGCTCCGTCTGGAGGGGTGAGAAGCAGGGAGAATTGGCTGGAGAACGCCCCCTCCGTCCCCTGATCCTCCCATAACCCCGTGGGAGCTGGGCAAGGCCTGCAGAGGACCAGGTTCTGATTCTCTTCTTCCTGCAACACCCACAGCATCTGCTGCCTGGATCCCCAGAGACACTGAGGCCAGGCGGGGAGGGCCGGGCCAGCACCCCTTCCTCTGCCTCTCCAATCTTCCATCTCTCTCCAGGCTCCTCCTCCCGCCTCACCCAATCCCCACATGCCTCCCTTACCAGGCCAGGCTCCTTCTCCTCCCGGGGACTGCCCCCCCCCCCAAAAAGACCATGAGGAGGAAGAGGGTTTGAGGTTTGGTACCCACCTCGGCCTGCAAAGCCAGGACAGCATGAGAGAAAGACCCAGAGAGAAAGACCGAGACCACGACAGAGACACAGAGAGAGGGCAGGGCACAGAGCAGAAGACAAAGGTAGAGAGACAGGGGGAAGAGGAGAAGGTGATCAGACGCTCGCTGCGGGCACCGTCGTCTGCTAGGACACGGGCCTGGCGCTACGGCAGCGGCAGTTTCCACAGCAGAGCCACGCCAAGTTTGGCTGCTACGGTCACTGTGGGGGCCAGTGCAGGGGGCTGGCCTTGTGCTCAGCTGGGGACGTTGGAAATCTAAGGGATTGTTCTGACCCCTCCACTGCACGGAGAAAATCAGTCTACAGCACCCCTCCTCCCTGGCGAATATTTAGTAGGAGTGCGGAACGAAAACTAGGAACGGAGAGGGAGTTCCCAGGAATCAGCCGCCTCCATGTGTGCACACACGGATGCTACCAGTGTTAGCTCATCTGACTTTCCCAAAGCCGGCGGGGCGGACAGACAGCACCAGCCCCACGGTGGACAGGAGGAGACTGAGGCGCCGTGCACAGCTGTGTGTGCAGATCGGAGTACCCACCGGGCCTCTGACAATAGGCTCAGGGCTCTCCAGCTGCACCTGGCCACCTGGGCTCCTGGGCCGGCTGAAGCCAGGGGTGGGGAGGAACAGTGGCGTCCGGCCTCGGCCCACAGGACCACCCCGGCAGGGCCCGGCGAGCAAAGGCCGCAGAGTGGCTGAGCGAGCCCCGGAGTGGGGCGTGAGGAGGCCGGCTCTCACCCAGGCACCTGGGAACCGCGTCCTGGGACCAGCCTCCGGTCTGTCTGCTGCAGCGGATGCCTCACTCCTCGAGGCACGTCCGGGCGCCTGGAAGACCGCGGCTGCCCCCACCTACCCTCTGGATATAGCCTCCAAAGTGGATCATGTTGGACAGAGCCTTCTTCTTCCGGGCCTCGTCCTCAGCCTTCCTCCGGTTCTCCTCTTCCTCTCGCCGCGCCCGCTCCTCCTGGTTATCGGCGGGGAGCAGAGGGATTAGGGGCAGGGGCAGGACCCCTGATGCTGCGTTGCAGCTGGCAGTCTCTATGGCAAGTTGATCTGAGCCTTCTCTCCCCTGGGTGCCCCTACCCCCCGTTCACAGGGCCTGGCACTCAGCCGTGAGCACTTCTGTTCATTGAATGAATGACGAGCGACCGACTGAAAGAACGTGGTCCTGATGCCTGAGTGTGAGGCCCATCGCCCCCAAGGAGGTCTGCAGCTTCAGCTCTGGGACCTTCCAGCCCCTGGTAGCCTGCGCTGGGCAAGCAATGAGGATGGAGAGCCTTTTAAATCCTAAGCTCACGAGGACCCCAGCAATTCTGTCTCCTTCTCTGTGTGTCATCAGAGCCAAAACAATGCCCAGGGCTCCTAGGTGCTTGCTATCTCTTGGCTGAATCGATGTCTATGAACAGAGGGGAGCCTGGGGGCCTGGCAGGAGCTGGGAGCGTGTTGGGGGGCTCTGTGGGCTGGGGCCGGGGGGCACTCACGGCCAGGCGGGTCTGACGCTCCTTCTCCCGCTCGTTCCGAATGCGCTGCTGTTCGGCTCGCTCAGCCCGCCGTTTCTCCTACAGAGAAAGAGGCCAGGCCCGCCCGGTGTGCACGGGGAGGAGGTGTCATCAGATGCGCAGGGACCCACAGGGGGGATTTCCCTCCAGAGTGGGGGCCGTGACTGCCCTTCCTCCAACGGCCTCCGTGCTCAGCCATCCCCCTAGACACGGGCAGGGACAGCCCCTCGACAGCTGGGCCAGCGCAGCACGCCCCGGCTATACAAGGACGGTCCATGCCGGGCACGTGCAGATGACCCGCACAGAGCATCACTTATTGTGGGATTGTCCTCAACAATTTGAAAAATGTCAGGCAGGCTGCTCCCACCTCCCACGGGGGCTACGCCCGAGCGGCTGCTTTGTGCTCAGAGATAGATGGCCAAGTCCTCAGCTGCCACTCAGAGCAGCAGGTCACCGGTGGGAAGGCCAGTTTGGCAGAGAGAAAAAAAAGGGAGTCAAGAGGACCTCTCGCTCCCCTGTAGAATGATCTGGGATTCTCGAGGTCACTCTCCCTTCATTACGGGGGGATTTGTGCCCAGTGGGAGGGAGGCAGGGGCAGGCCTGGGACAGCTGAGGCCTGAGGGGGCCAGAGATGAATCGACTCGGCTCCAGCCGTCAAGGAGCATCTGGTCTGGCGGGGAGGGAAGGTAGGGACCCAAGAAATCACAGTGCAGACCCTTCGAAGCAGCTCCTGGCTGCAGGTTCCCGATGGAGAGCCCACTTCTACCAGGGTAAGGGGCTCCAGGGAGGGCTGCCTGGAGGAGGCAGGGCCTAACCATGGAGGGTGGAGGACCAGCTGGGGCTCGACACCTACGATCCTGTCTTTGAGTGAAACGAGCTCCTCCTCCTCCTTCTTCCTGTTCTCAAAGTGAGCCTCGATCAGCGTCTGCAGCTCGTTCAGGTCCTTCTCCATGCGCTTCCGGTGGATGTCCTGCGGGCGGACCACCCAGCTCGGAGGCTGCCATGCCCCACGAGTCCAGGGGAGAGACAAGGAGGGGGACACACCACCCCCCTCAATGCAAAAGGCCTCTGGCACGGCTTGGGGCCTGGCCAGGGAAGGGACCACTGTGGCCTGAACCCCGGGGAACGCCCAGCCCGGCCTGTGCTGGACACCAGCGCACAAGGTCGTAAGGTCTCTCTCACGGGGGGGCCTTGTGACCACCCCTAGCCTGGCCTTCTCTCCCAGAAACCACCACTCACATCGAAGTCTACTCTCTCTCCATCGGGGATCTTGGGCGGCACCAAGTTGGGCATGAACAGCCTGTCGGGGAGACGAAGGCAGAGGGGTGAGCATCAAGCCGTCCCTGGACCCGAGGGACGGTGGGGGCCTGGGGCAGGCCGGGCCCATCTCCTTCCTGCAGAAACACGGCCGCCCGGCTGCACAGCCCACCCACATCACAAGAGGCGGCTCACACGTGCTCAGCTCCTTCACACGTGTCCTTTCATTTCATCCTCACCAGACACCTGGGAAGTAGGTCCCATTCATCTCATTTAAGAAACCGAGGCCCAAAGAGGTCGTGACTTGCTCAAAACCACGCAGCCAGGAAGCAGAGAAGCTGGGACCAGGTGACATGCTTGTCTGACTCCAGATACCGGGGGTTGACCCCGTGAGCCAGGAGCCCTGCGTTTGCTGCGGTCCAACACGCGTGTGCTGCGTGGTGCCAGGCCCAGTGGGCTTCCCTGTCTGCCCTCCGGTCTGGGTGGGGCTGAAATGAGAGGCTGCAGTGGACGGACAAGAGGCCAGGACAGAGAGGGTGCTGGACAAGGAGATGGAGCTGGACTCTTGGGCTGGATTCCGGCCGTCTGGATGACAGGGGAAGCAGCCCATAGCGTGCTGGGGCGCCCTCTGCTGGCGGGTTCGGCATCGCCAAAAAGGGAAACCCTCGCGGGCCCGCGCCCCACTCCAAGACCCACAGCTTCCCAGGAGGTTTCATGTGCGTGGGACCAACTCGCCCTGCTCTGCCCCTCTGTGGTTCTTTGAAGCCACCACGCCTGGGATGGCATGGTTTCATTGCTTGGCTCCCCCAAATTTTCTTCCGTCTTCCCCCAGGTCCCACCTCAGCCACGGAGGAGGATGTTCTAGCTATCCTGTGGGATGTGGGGGGGCCATGACTTGTCCATCACTTTCCTCTAGATGAACTCAGTGCTGTCCATGCCAGGGCACGACATTGGTAATGAAACGTGGAATAGATTTCAGGCCCCACTACCCTCCCCCCAGGTAGAACCTCTTGTGCAGTACACAACCTGTACAACCATACATGGTGCTCTGTGCCTGCCACACCCCCAGCCCACGCCCACTGTGCCACACTGCTCTCCTGTCCTGTCCTAATCATCCTCCCTCACTGGCCCTCTGCTCCCAGGGCTTCACCACAGCTGCGTCCCACTCACCTGGGCTTGGGTTTGAACTCCTCCACTGGGCCATCTGGAGAGGAGAGAAGCACACAGCCACGGGGTCAGGAGGCCCTGCATCTGGGTGCAGCGCTGCCCCTGATTAGCCGTGCCCCCGTGGGCCTCTGTTTCCCCATCTGCCCTGTGAGTCCCTTCCAGCCTGGGGACCCTGGTTCCAGGAGCATCAACGAGAATGACAAGCCCCCTGCTCCCCCCCATCACAGGGGCTCCGGGGGGACGTCTCAGGGACGGCTGAGTCCTGGCAGGGAGCCACACACGCAGTGTGGACCGTCGGAGCCTTCTCTCGTTCACCCTTCTCAGGAGGCAGCTTTGCCCTCTCAGCCGTACAGTGGGATGGGGTCCTGTGGCACGGCCCCTGGCGTCCTGGACCCAGAATCCCCTCCCAGGCTCTGTCTCCCTGCCTGACCCCGGACTTCTGGTGGCCACAGGGCCAGGGAGCTGATGGGCATGACTGCAAGTCCTAGCCGGCTGCCCCTCCCCTCCAGAAAGGAGACTGCGACCCCCCCGGACCCCCGGTAAGGCTGTGGTGTGACAATGACCACAGCGTGACCCACATGGACGTCTACGTCTTGGGATTTCATCCTCCAGACACCACACCCACCAGTGATCTCCCTGAGCTCCAGGAGCCTCATGTGTGGATGTGACTTCTGGGTGCCCTGCCCAGACTGGGCTCGGACAGGGGTCCCCTCTCCCTCTGGGCACCGCCCCGGCAGCTGCTGTTGACGGAGCAGGAGCCGAACTTTGGAGCCCAACCTCTCGATCCTGCGTGGTCACCAAGTTCTCTCTTCTCCCCCCGAGCCCCTCCTCTCCCTGTCCCTGGAGGGGGCCCCATGGGCAGTATCCCCCAAGCTGCTTGGAGGGGTCCCCTTGCCACCCCAAGACGTCTCTCCCGATGTCCAACAGTCCTTACCTTCAGCCTCTTTAGCTTCCTCTTCTTGTCCATCTTCTAGACAGAACACGAGAAATCAAGAAAGGTCCTGGTTCTGAGCTCAGAGCCCCCTGCCAAGAGCCTCCCCCACAGACAGGTCCCAGCTAAAGTGCACCCTGCTGGTTTCTGGAGTCAAAGAGCTGTCTAGTCACACTCACACATGCATGCACGCATGCCCCTGCCTGACACAGAAGGAGTATGCAGTCAAGGTTCATTGATCGGACAATTGACGGTTGAATCCCCACCCAGACAGGAGGCGCAGTTGCACAGGTTGGAAAGCCTGTTCCAGGTGGGTTTCTCGCTGCCGCAGGAGTGGCGCTGGGGGCCCTCAGCACCGTGAGCACCGTGACGAAGCCCCCTGCCCCCGCCCCCGGAGCCTCACCTCCTGTGTGGTCCTCGGCCTCAGCCTCGGCCTCACCTTCTGCTGCCTCTTCCTGATCTGGAGGAGGGAACCGGACACAGTGAGCAACCAGGCCCCACTCGAGCCAGCGGGCAGAACCCAGAACAGGCAGGTTGGTCCCAAATCCAGAGGATGGTGTCTCAAATCTCGTCCCCCAAAACCTGTTGTCACGAGCTGGCAAATCCTCCAAAGCAGAGGAAAACCCACCCTTTTGAGAGTCTGTGTAGGGGCCCAGGGCACGGCGGAGCCAGCTCGCTTTCTGCTTCGCATAGCTCCTGGAGCGTGTGGCGCTCCTTGAAAACCGGAGGGGACTCCGGTGGCCCCTCTGCCTGTCGTCTGTGAGTTTCCCCATGTCTCCTCTTTGGGACAACCTGAATGTGCAGAGCCCCCCACTTCCCCAGAGGGCAGGGGCACAAGGGGGCAGCTCTCCCCCGGGGCCTTCCTGGAGAGCCCCCTCCTCAGGTCCTCACGCCACGTGCCGAAGTGATATTTCAGAGAAATTGCAGAGCTTCTAAGGGGCAGGGTCCACTCTGCTGGGGGTGCAGAAGCCCAAGGGGGCCGGGGGGGTGTTCTGGGCCGTTGGAGGGCTGGGCAGGAACTGGAGCGAGGCCTCTCCATCATTTCCATGTGTCAAGGACTCAGGAAAAAAGAAAAGTCGGGTGATCTTTCAGTGAGATGTGGGTACAATACTGAGTGTGAACGGATCAGAGTAGAAATAGCACAGATCTACAGATCGAAACAGACCTTTGCAAGGTAACAATAATGCTAATAATGCTCCATGCCTGGATAAAGTGCTTCAGATAACTGAACACTGTCATAATCTCTCTCTGTCTCTCTCTCTCTCTCTCTTTTTTTTTTTTTGGTGAGGGAGATTGGCCCTGAGCTAACACCCATGCCAATCTTCCTCTATTTTGTATGTAGGATGCTGCCACAGCATGGCTTGATGAGCAGTGTGTAGGTCTGTGCCCAGGATCCGAACCCTCGAACCCCAGGAGGCTGTGGAAGCAGAGCATGCACAACCTTAACCACTAGGCCACCAGGCAGCCCTTTCATAATCTTATTTGAGAAACTATTACATTGAATGTTTTTAGGTGTGATGATGGTATTAACAGTTACGTCTTTTTAACAGCGCTTATCTTTTAGAGCTAAATACTGAAACATTTAAGCACGAAATGATATGACGTCTGGAATGAATTTGGATGTCGGGTCTAAGTAAATGGGGAGAGTCGGAGCAGAGGTGAAAGATGGGCCGTAGTTTGATGACTAGTGAAGCTGGGTGACGCCTGCATGGGAGGTGCATTATTCTATTCTTGCTACTTTTATATGCATTTAAAACTTTCCATGGTAAAAAAGGAAATTAGAGAAAGAAAGCAAAAATAACTAATCAGAGAAAGCGGCGACTCTGTCTGAACAAAACGGCGGGCGCAGAGACGGGCTGAAACCTTCTGCCTCAAGACCTGAGCAGCAGGTTAGGACTGATCCCCACTGAGGGGCCACGGTTGTTGGAGGGTCCTGGCTCAGCTGAGAGTGAGGGGCGGGGACAAACAAGCTGTTTCCTCAGGGCTCCAGGGAGCACGGGATTCCTGGGACCACCCCCCCCGCCCCCGCCCGCCTCCACCTGCCCAAGTTCCATACCTTCCACGGCTCCGTCTGCTGGAAGGGAAGGCCGTGGCCGCCAGGGAGGAGAGAATAGGGGGGTCAGTTTCAAACCAGGCTGTCCTTCATCCAAATGAGTGTATAGGTGTGTGCTTACCTTCCTGCTCCCTGCAGGGCAGAAGAGGATGCTGTCACTAGCACACACACACACACAGAGGCACACACATGCACACGCACACATGCATGCGCACACACACACACACGCAGAACCACACACACACATGCACACACACACATGCATACACACACATGCATGTGCGCACACACACGCAGAGCCACACACATGCATACACACACACACGCAGAGCCACACACATGCATACACACACATGCATGCACACACACGCGCGCAGAGCCACACACATGCATGCACACACATGCATGCACACACGCGCACGCAGAGCCACACACATGCATGCACACACACGCAGAGCCACACACATGCATACACACACATGCATGCGCGTGCACACACACACATGCATGCACACACACACGCACGCACGCTGGCCTTTCCCTGAAGACAACCCTGTCTTTTATTTCACTCATTGCCTGATGGAGTCGACCCTCCTCTGCCCGCCCTGCAAAGCCGCCCCTCCCCCAGCCCAGCCCCCTCAGCCGGCGTCCCCCGCCGTCCCCAGCACCCCTCTGCTTCAGGCCCCTTGGTCTCTTCTGCACCGTGCCCACCCACTCTCTGATCTCGCCTCTGAGCTTTCCCGGGCCGTCCCCCTTCCTGGAAAGCCCGTGCCTCTCCTTTCAGTCTCTGTCCAGATCCTACGCAGGTGGACCTCCCCCTGGGAGCTCCTACACTATAGCAGCCCCCTCCATGCCCGGCCCCTGCTTGCTAATTGTTTCTGCCATTTTGCATCCTAACGTCCCATAGGAGAGAGAGGTCCAAGACAGCAGGATCTGTGCCTCCACCTCTGTGTCCTCCCTGGTGACGCCCCCCCCACAGGAGATAGGTGTCGGATTGGCTGACGGAGTCCCACCCCAGCCTTCTCTCCAGGACGGGAGAGTGACGGGGCCTGTCAGGCCAGGAGGGCTCCCCGGTGGAGGGACAGTGCTGGGTTCTGAGTTGGGTTCTACGAGGCACGATCAGCTCGGTGACTCTGGGACAGTCCTTAAAGCTCCCTGCACCAGTTTGCAGGAGCCCAGCTTCTCAGCTCCTCTGCTCATGGCCAGTCTCCCAGCCAGGTGGGACCCCGCCGACCCTTGCAGCTGAGCCTCTTTACTTCTGAAAGCCCCCCAGCCCGGGGTCTGCCTGGGATCTGCAGCCCGGAGGCACAGGAGTGGAAATGAAGGGGCCCCCAAAACAGCCCGTCCTCCCTGCCCCGCCAGACCCCGGGGATACTCACTCTTCATATTCTTCCACTGCCTCTTCTGTGTCAGACATGGTCTCTGCGGCCCCTCCAGAAAGAGAGGAACGTTAGTGGGGGCGGACGAAGAGGCCCATCCTACCTCTCTGAGAAGGGCCAGCGGTTTAGTGGACAAGCCAGGGAGGCCAGGGGGCAAGGGGGCCCTTATTGACCCCAGGACCTGCAGCAAGGAGCCGCCACCTCCTCTGTCGGGGGATAATAGTACCACCGCCCACCCAGGGCAACCAGCTGACTTCTGTTTCACACCTTGCCCCTGAACAGGCAAGCTGTTTGGAGTTTCTGAGTTCAGGTTCAAAACATTATAACTCCCAAAACAATGTTTCTAAAGTCTCTCAACCTTATAACAGGGGAGCAGAGCCTGCATGAGCCCCCCCATCCATGCAGTCTGACCCCAGAGCTCCCCCGGGGAGAGCGGGGGGCTGTGGTTCGTCCACAGCGCAGAATTCTGCTCTGCAATGAAACGGAACCAGCCCGTGGTACCCGCAACACGGTGGATTAATCTCCAGGGAGTTACTCTCCTTGGGGGAAAAAAGCCAATTCATATGATTCCATTTCTAGAACATTCTTGAAATGGCAAGATCACAGCAATGGAGAACAAACTGGTGGTCGTTAGGGGTTGTGTGGAGGGTGGGAGGGAGCCCGGTGGTGTTAGGACTCTCAGATATCTTGACGGTGCCGAGGGACACACGTTACAGCTGGATTGAATTTCACACACGGTCTAAGCAGAGTTACAATCAGAGAGAGAGCACGGATTGTGGGCTCGTCTGTAGCCCAGCTGGGATTTACAACATAGTTGTGCAAATGTTACCACTGGGGGAAACTGGCAACCTGTAGGAGGGATCTGTGCCATTTCTCACACCTGCACGTTCATCAACCACTATCTCAATAAAAATTCCAATTAAATAAATCTTCCGTGGGGAACTCGTTTTGAGCTACTCCCCTCGCTGAGACAGGAACAGACAATCGCGGTTCAAATCCTCTTCCACCAGCTTGCTGAGCGTGTTTGGGCAAGTCTTTGTAACATCTCGGAACCTCGGCTCTTTCTCTGTGTTGTGGAGATACAGCGTACATATCCTGGCTGCCCAGGGATCTTTATGGACCAAGTTGACACTGAGGAAAGTGGGAGGCGCTAGGCAATGCCAGGTTTTACCGTAATTTCCGTGCAATTACGGGGAGAGGTGGAAATAGCACCCACTTGGGTGAGACTAATCTGGGTTTGAACGTCGGCTCCATCTCACATTTGTGTGTGACCTTGAAAAGGTCACTTAACCTCCCTGTGCCTCAGTTCCCTCCTCTTTGACGTCACTCCTCCTCTGGGTGGCCCTGAGGCTTGGAGCTGGCCCAGAGTAGCATTCCATTAATAACTACAGGATAAGAAACCCTGATCCTTATTCACTTTCTGCGGTTTCAGGTACCCACGGTCAACTGAGGTCCAAAAATATTAAATGGAAAATTCCAGAAAAAACAATTCATGAGTTTTAAATCGCCAGCCATTCTAAATAGCATGATGAAATCGCGCACGTCCTGCTCCTTTCCGCCCGGGCCGTGACTCATCCGTTTGTCCAGCGGATCCACATTGCAGACTTCATCCGCCGTGAGTCACTGAGCAGCCTTCTCGGTTGTCAGAGCGACGGCCACGGTGTCACGGCGCTTTCATTCAAGTAACCCTTATTATACCTAATAATGGCCCCAAGGTGCACGGGTAGTGATGCTGGCAATTCAGATATTCTCTCAATGTGCCTAATTTATAAATTAAACCTTCTCATAAGTACATATATATAGGGAAAACGTAGCCCATACAGGATTCGGTCCTATCTGTGGTGTCAGGCATCCACTGGGATCTTGGAAGTTGTCCTCTGAGGATAAGGGGAGACCACCGTATTCTAACCCAAACCTCCTGGGCCACAGCAGGGCACGGATGCAGGGCCAACACTTGCTTTTGTTCAAATGTGAATAGTGCCCCCTGGAGTTGTGTGACATGAGGGCTGTGCAACCCTCTTGAGGGGCATTGGGGACAAGGTGACATGAGGGGGAGCTGCCAGTGAGGTGGGAGTGGAATGAATGCTGGATGTGACCACCCTCCCTGAGGTTTCCTGTGCCCCTGCCTTCTGTCCCCTGCATCCAGTGCAGAGGCCACCGAGGTCTGACCCAAGCCAGGCGATGACGGGGGTGCAGGACCCCTCACTGCCCTCTCTTCTCCCCGCACATCCCACTGCGGTGGCTGAGACCACCCCAGGCAGCCAGCTGTGGGTGTTCATGGGAGTCCCTGCTCTGGTGGGGTGGAGTGATGTCCTGCTTTGAGGCTGAGGGGTTCTGAAGGAGCCTCTGCTCCAGGCGGAGACCTCCTCAGACCTGGCGCCTGCGGCACCCCCAGGACCAGCTGCCCCTTTGAACCTGTTCCCATCACGTCCAGTCCTGCCGGGTTCCCGGCCTGCGTGGCCGCAGCTGAGCAAGCCCCTCGCTGCTCCCTCTGCTGGAGCCCATGGGTCAGGGAGGGAGGGGCTTGGCTGACACGGAGCTCTGGACAGAAACCCTGAGCCACTTTTTCGCTCCCCTGAGGTCAAGGGCGCTGAGCAGAAAAGATGTCAGCTGTGTAAGGTGTCATGACGGGGAATCGAGCCTCATTCTGATGAAGAAGGACTCAGACCCCAGAAGGTCTCCAAGTGGGTCCTCAGGATGTGAGTGGCCAGAGAGAACCTCCCCTAACTCCAGGATGGGGGCGTCTGTGGCAGACACGCACTGCCCGGAGCCCCCAGGAGCAGTCAGAACTAGTGACCTGAGGACTTGGGGAGCTGCTCACAGAGCCCCGGGAGGAGTCTGTCATCTCGGGGAGGAGGGGAGGTCTCTCAGGGGGATTGTGCATGGCCAGCCTGGGGTGCGAGGTCTCTAGCTTTCTCTCCTCTCCTGCCCCTCCCTCCCACCAGCTCAGACCCCTGGACACTGGGGCTCAGAGGAGGAAGGAGCAGCCTGGAGCCCTCTCCGTGCTCCAGGAGTACCATCCAGCTCCTAAAAATAGTGTGCCAACCACGGAGGGTCAGGGACAGGACACAGCCCAGCCAATCACCAAAGGTAGGACTGATGGAGAGGAAGGCCACAGGCTGAGGCTGGGGGCCGCTGAATGGGAGCCAATCATGAACCCGACAGGCAAGTTTCGAGAATGTCCTAAGGCACCTGTGTCCCCACACCCAAACCCCCACCTGCTTCCACTGACTGCTTTCCAGCCTGACTCCCTCACAGCCAAGAGGTCTGGGTCACCTTGCTCAGGGAGGAAAGCAAAAACAAGAGAAGGCAGAAAGAATACTGGCCATGGGGTCCAAAGATCTGGGTTTAAAAACCCAGTTTTTACTGTGTGACCTCAGTTAAGTCACTCTACCTCTCTGGGCCTCAGATAACCTCTCCATAAAATAGACGAGCTTCACGTTCTAGTCTTGCAGAAACAGTCTCTGAGGAATGTAGGCCCCCTCCCTCAGCCATTGTCCCTGAGGTTCGGCTGGGATTTCCCTAAGCCCGCAGCTGTTGGCCCACCGGGAGAGCCAGCAGACAGGGTACGGGGCAGTGGCCACTGGGGTGGCAGGGAGGGGACAGCGGCAACTTGATCCTCTCAGATTCCTCTTCTGCCCTGAGAGGAGTTGGCTCGGAAGGCACGGGTCAGAGGAGGAATTCAGGAGGTCGGGGGGGGGGGGGCTCCCCGCTTCATGTGGCCAAGGCCCGGCATGGGCTTCGAAATTCCTTACACTCTGGGCAACCCCCTCCCCAAAGACGTCTTCAGCCTGCCCCGGAGAAGCTGAAAAACCAAGGGAAGCTTCTCTCTCCGCCCCTCCTGGGCAAAGAGCACGGTCTGTCCCTAGGGGGCGTGTTGGGATGGGTTGGGACACTGGCAGGGGTGGGCAGCTGGAACCCGACGAAGGAGCTGGGTTCACAGCCTGTGAAAGGGTCTCCCCATGAGGTCCCTCCACCGTCACCCCCACCTGCTGCTCAGCGCACGCCCTCTCTGGGCCCGGGAAGGCAGAGGAGCTGCACCCCCCTGCCTGCCTGGGACGGGGGGTCGGTCTCAGTGCTTCCAGGACATTTATGAACTCCTGGACATGAGAACATGGCCTCAAGGACTGTTCCCACTGATAGGACTGCAGTCTCGCTCTGCTCCCTGGGGATCAAGAAGGACCTGCCCGGAAAGCTTCAGGGGGCCCTGGGCCTGGAGACGAGACGAGGGGAGGGACGGAGCGACTTGGGGGAGCCCCTGTCGGTCAGAGCTTCATCATATTTAGAGCAGACAATTTAGAGGCACAGCAATTACCTAGTCCGTCCGACTGATGAGGACACTGAGGCCCCGGGAGGGACTTTCCAAGTGCACGGTACCTTTTGTGGCAGATCCAGGACTCCAGCCCAGGTCTGCGATCTGACACGGGCCCCTGCGGCTCTAGGCACTGGCCCTGGAGCCCAGCCCGGCAGGACCCCCTCAGCAGCACCGCCTCCTCTCGGAGAGTGGACCTCCCTGGACGCCAACGTCCACTCCGAGGGGACGTGGGCTGCCTCCGGATGAAGCTGCCGGGCCGCAGGACGCCTTGCCTTCACGCTCAGCTCTCCCCTCGCTAGAGTCTTACCTCAGAACGGGCGCTGCTGGTGACCCCAAGGTGCACGCTCAGCCTCGGCCGGGACTGCGCGAGGGCAGGCGTGGTGAGGACTTTAAGCGGGCGTGCGGGCTGGGGCCCTGTGAGCCCAGCCCCGCGGTGGGAGGAATGTGCAGCAGGAGACACGGCCGGGGGGTGGGGGTGTCACCTGCTATTTTGGCAGGTGCCAGGGACAGGGCTAAAGGGACATGTACCCCACGCCATATAAGCCCATGTGGTCGTCCAGTTGCTCAGATAAGCTATTTAAAACCAGAACAGATATGCGGGGAACAGAGGAGAGAGCAGGCATGTAACAGAAACCAGCTGTCCCTCTCGAGAATCCCGATAAAGCGGATGCCAGCGGCCCAGGCCCGGGAGGGGCGGGGCAGCAGGCTGGGAGCCAGGGTTGGGGGCAGAGGTGACCTCTGACATCCTCCCTGAGTGTCTGGGCCGGGGGTCGCAGGCTAGGGTGGACATTAGGTCCATCTGCAGCTCCCCTAGAAGATGCCATGGGTAGGGCCATCTTCCAGCTCCTGGCTGTTCTAAGGGGTGGGTGGCCTGGATCATACGCACGCTCTGCGGGCTCAGCGAGGTCACCTACACACTGGGTCTCCTCCACGAGCCCCAAGCCATGTGACAAGCCCTCCTCACTGGGGAGGGCCTGAAACAGCTACAGGAGGTCAGAGACAAGGTGGAACTTCCAGCGAGAATGATGGTTGTCCTCGGGCAGGCAGCCAGGCGGTGTGAGGGGCCGTGAGGACTGTCAAAGTTCATTCCCCGAGGGCTTTCCGGTTAAGCAAGACAAGGACCGTGATGTGCTGGACCTACTGGCCTGTAAGATCCCTAAGGCCAGGGCCCAGGGGTTTCCTCCTTCTCGGCCCCTAGCGCAGCCCCGGGACATTCCAGGGCTCAGGGCATGACGCCGACGAAAGGCAGGAGAAAGCAAGTCCGGTGGCAGCTGGGCTGACTCTCCCCCTTGAGCCCCCTGAATCTTCTAGGTCCCCGTCCTGCCTGACTCTGGAGACCACTGCTCCCCGTGTGCCCTGGAGCCCTGAACCCCTGGCCCTCCCAGATGGTACCCATCAGTGATGGACACTCTGCTCTGTGGACGGAAAGTCAGTCTCCCCCATTCGCTGCCTCCTCCTCTCCCCTCTCCTGACCACGCGCAGCCTCCCGGTCCCCAGACTCCTCTCTCAACCCTGCGGCCTTGAGTTCCCACGCCGCGTCGGCCACCGATGTCCTTGAAAGAGTCCTCTGCACTCGGGACTTCCACCTGCTCCTCACCCGCTCTGCCATCCTCTCCTGCCCCATCACTCAGCTGAAATTGTCCCCACCGTGGTCCCCGGCAGCCTCTGAGCCCATTGGCCTGATTCCCCACCTCCCGGCTTATCCCCTGCCATGTGGTCCTGTGTGCTGCCAGCAGATGAGTGGCAGGTCAAGCCAAAGCCACATGCTTGACAGCCAGCATCCCAGCAGAGAGGGAGACCATGGGGAGAGAGAGAGGCAGAGGGACGCAGGTGGAGGGAGCAGACCCACAGAGGAACGGGGAGCAACCAGGCTGCCCGAGGGAGACGGAGGAGAACCCTTCACCCCGCTCTGGCCCACCAGGGCCCAGCCTCGCTGGGCGTCCTGGCCCAGAATCCCCCAGGACTTAGGAATTGCTTTTCCTAAATTGTCCCTTACCCTGAGCTCCTTCCTGTGGGTTACTGGTTCTTATAAGCCCAACGGTCCCTCGAACAGGCCATAACTCATTCGCAGGAATGCCTGGAAGAGGGATCAAAGCGATGAAACCCCACAGAGCCCCGGGGAAATACCCGGGATGTTCTGGGCATCCAGGGACTAACCTGCGAGGCAGTACTAACCGTTCCGAGGCCAGGATTTAACTCAGAGAGCTGGGAGACAAGCACTCAGCTGGGGAGAAGGTCCAGCCACCCTCCGGCAGCCAGACGTTGACATGATGGCTGCTCCCGACCCGTCGCGGATGCCCCCGTCCTTGCAAATAGACGTGAAGTCACTGCCTGGTATAACAACAGACAGGAAGAGAAAGCAGAGACGATGCTGATCCAGAATCGTACTGGAAGGGTGCTTGCAAATTTGAGGACCCACGGAGGACAGACCATTTGTGAGGTCCAGGGCCGCTGGGGCAGGAAAGCAGGAAGGAGGGGCAACAGGTGGGTGGGTGGGTCAGGGGACCTGTTCTGTCTCCAGAGGGCGCTCAAAGTCACCTCCTCCAAGAGGCCCCCCCTGCCCACCTCCCCGCCCTGGTCACCACCACACTGCACCTGATCCTGGGGGAGCATCTCTTCCGCTCCTTGTTTATCGGCATCTCCACCCCAGGAGTGAGCACATGGCCCTGGGGTGTGGGATGTGGGATGCAAACAGACGGGGCATGGGGTCATGTCCCTCAGGGCTTTGCCCAGCAGCCTGTCCTCGATGGGCACCCCAGGGAGGGGGGTTGCCAGAGCGAAGGGCCCCGCCCTCTGGAGGCAGCAGCTGCCAGGACATCACAGACGCCCAGGACCACGGTGGCCACTGGGGCCCCCACTCCAGAGGAAGGCCTCTAGGAACCCCTCCTAAGAAAGTCTGTGCGCTAAAGAATTCACCTGCCGGGAACTTCCCAAAGTTCGAAACCTGAGCACGCAAAGCCGAGTTCCCAGCTGGGCCAGATCAGGGCAGGTCCTGAGTCTCTGGGCACTGCCCACCCCATCCTGCTCCCCCACCCGGCTTGGTCCTCAGCCTCTTGAGTTGGAACTCTCGCCAAAGCTCCGGGCCTGACAGTGATGGGTGGTGCTCAGGGTGGGGCCGCCAGGTCCCCCACCCCAGCTCAGGGCTGGCCTGGGATCAGCCGCGGAGACCCACCGCTGGGCACGGGAGGGGTTGGGAGTGACCCACAGCCTGGGGTCACTGGGAGGTCTGCCCTGACGAGGGTCGGAGGGCCTTCTGACCCCCAGACCACAGGATCCGAGATGGGATCCCGTGCTCACAGAGGCTGGGACGAGGCCGGCTGCCCTTGGCTGGTGGCTCCTGCCCCACAGACTTGGGGACCTGAGGCCTCCTGATGCCCTTACGGACCATGTTCTGAGAAGCCCTGCAGTTTGCCGGGCACACCTGGGGCAGGGGACAAAGGGCACAAGGGGATGTGGGCAGGCCCTACCCGTGCTCCCACCAGCTGGTCCTGCGTGAACCAGAGCAATTAGGAGTAATGGTTCTAATGAAGTGCTAATGAGCCAGATTTGGGGAGAATGTGTGTTGGGGGGGTGTGGCAGCAGGCCTGGCACAGATGTGGCAGTTCTGGCCATGCCTCCACCCCAGTCACTATGCTAAGACAACTGGGAGGCCATCCACTTTCATGTGAGAAGAACAGGGGGCGGCTAGGAAAATGATGACTGACTCCCTCTCTCCCAACCAAAAAACTCTCCCCACACACAGCAGATGATCCCAGATAAAAAGCGAAGCCTCCAGGAATGAATCCACTTTTAAGGCATTCTTAGTCACTTATACCTGAGAGTGAAGGAGTTTATTAGATCTTTCCTGAGAAGAGGTTTTTCAGAGAGCGAGTAGGGTGGGTTGGGGTGGGGCAAAAAAAAGGCACTGAGCTGCCAGCCAGAGAAGGGACAGGTGGGGCCCGTGGAAGACAGGCCAGCTCCTTCATAGTCTGGCGGCGTGGGTCTCTGCAAGCTGGGGGCAGAGATGTCACAGGCACGTGGAGGCACCTGCTGGGAGCAGGGCAGACAGGTGGCCCTGGAGTTCTCGAGAGATCGTGCCGCCTGGACTCTGGAAGTGAGCGGCTTTAGGAGCCGTCTCTGGACGGGATGCTGAGCCCCCTAGTGCTGACAGGAGCCCATGCTGTGCCCGGGCCGTGCCGGATTCCAGGATCTGCTATGCCGACCACAGGACAAGGTGCCAGGGCATACTGGGCCCCAGAGGAAGGGCCGGGAAGGAGCTGGCAGAGTTTCCTGGACCTTCCTGGCCCCGGGTCTGGAGGCAGACAGGGAACAGAGGCAGGGAGGTGCTGTGGAAGCAGGGCCTGGCACGAGGGAGGGCCCACAGGACGGACTTGCCGGTCAGTCTTGGCAGCGCTGTCACACCTGTGGGCAAGGCTCTGTCAGAACACGGGAGGAGGGTCCCAGGGCTGGGAGGGGACAGGGCAGGGGGGGTGGCCTCTGGACAGGAGGGCATCCCTGTGCCCAAGGCCCAAACACACACTGGGCCAGACACTAAAATCGGCTGCTGGAAGGTCGGGGTGGGGGGCTCTGCAGAGCTGGGGTGATGCAAGCCAGCTGAGGGCGCAACCAGTGTGCTGAAGATCGGGTCACAGCAGCCTGAGGGCAGGACCAGGACTGTGACCCCCTGGGCCAGTGGGTGTGTGGAGGGGGAGGGCACGAGGAGCGTCCCCAGGCCAGCCCCTCACAACCCTCTCACCTCCACGTCCACGTCCACTCTCATGGAGGGCTCTGCTGGGCTCCCCCGCTGGGTCCTCCTGGCGGCTGCCGACTCCCTCTGCGCCTCCTGATTGGGGCCATCAGGTGGAACCCGGGACTAAGGCCCCCGTTCCCGAGAGGGGGACCCCAGACCCACTCCCGTCGGCTGCTTCTGGCCCATAGACTTCTCCACAGCCCTCCTCACTGTCCCCACTCCTGGAATATCCCCATTACCCTCGGGGCCACCCTGGGTCATTCCACCATGAGAGCCCACCACAAGGGACCTCGGGTGGGGGGGACAGGGTACCTGGGGGTCCTGATCTCCAGAACCCTGGGTCCTGCTGATCCACAGGTTGAGCCGTGATGTCACAACCCCAGAGAGCTTCAAGTTATCCTGCAAAAAGAGGCTTCCGTCTCAGGGTTTGGGGCCACTGGCCACAATAGGGCCTTGGCAGATGCCCTGGCACAGGGTAGGCCTCTGCCTCACTCCCATGTCCATCCAGCATGTGCCACACACACCTGGAAGGCCCCCACCCCTCCCCAGGGAGCCATGTGCACAGCTAAGGAGACGAGCTCAGGGACACACATGGTAACTCAGGTCAGCAGTAGCTTCTGCCAAAATCGGCTTCTCGCACGGCCACGGCCAAGGCTCGGGGTCCAGCCACCTTGGACCTCAGCAGCTGAAGATGCCTGGCTGGGCCCCAGTCCTCACCTTCCTGCTGGAGGCTGGCTCTGCTCGGCTCTGGCCCACCAGCTCCTTCTCAAAGAGGTGACGCTTGCTGGCCACACCCATGGGAGTCACGAAGAACTCGGTGCGGGAGGAGCCCGGACTCTTGACGGATTCCGATCTCTGGGAACAGAGGACACACACCGCTGACCCACGAGGGTGAGGGGCCCGGATCACCCCCACCACATCCTCAGGTACCAGGGCCCCTGCCAGGGCCCCGCCCACCTGCACGGCCGTGTGGTATCGCTCCAGCTTCTCGCCTAACTTGACCGTGCTGGCCGGGAGCCTCACGCTGGCGCTGCAGGACGGGAGGACAGGACCAGACAAGCCGGGTGAGGCCCCCGCCCCTTGGGGAGACCAGGCCTGCCCGCCGAGCCTGAGGAGTGGTGCCCACCCCACCCCACCCCGCCCCACCATTTTGGCAGAGAATATGGCCTCCAACACAGAGTGAGGCTATAAAGACTTGACCACAGTGAAACCCTCCAGACCTCAGAGGCTTCCCTCAACCCCAAGAAGCACCCCACCCAGCGAGACATCCCCAGGAGCAGAAATATCCACCACTCCTCCCCCGTCCCACCCTCCCACCTCCAAAACATCCCCTCAATCTCCCTCCTCCCCATCTTCCCCATCACGACAGTCACCTGCAACCTACTCCCTCTGCCTGCCACCCCCAGCTCTCTCCCCCTGCCACCAGACAGCTCCCACCCCACACAAACCCTCCTGTTCTTCTCGCAAAAAACCCCTCGGGCTGCAGGACGGGGGCCAGACTCCTTGGCACGGCATACAAGGCTATCAGGATCTGGTCCTGTCCCACCCCGCCCCCCCTCCCCATCCCCTTCTTCATGTTTATGTGCCAGCCAACCAGACAACTCCCGCTTTTCACACTCTGTGCCTTTGCACATGCTGTTCCCTCTATTCAAAATGCCATTCCTCCAGTTTTCCATCTGGGAATCTCCCACTAGTTCAAGCCCCCTTCAGATGTCGGGTGCTCTGTGACACGGTCCCCAGCTCGTGCAGGCTGAGCCGCGGCAGCCATCCAGAGCTGCCAGCCCTCAGTCCGTATTCTCCTCCCTGCACCTCCGCACTGGGTGGCTGTCCACCTTTAAAGCTCTGACGTGAGCTGCCCGAGGGCAGCAACTGTGTCTTATTCATCTTTGCACCCCTCGCCACCACCCCACCCCGGGGCCTCGCCCAGGATAAGGGGCCTCAGCAAACGTTAGGGGCAGACGGACGCAACAGGAGTGCGTGCAAGTCCTGACACACGAGCCCAAATGCTGTTCAGATCCTATTTCAGTGTTTTTCAAAACACAGTCCTCAAACTACTTCCACCAACGTTACGGGGCATTGGGGTGGGGGTGGGGGTGGGGCGCTCATTAAACATGCAGATTCCCAGGTGCCCCCAACCTCACCTCAGGCCCCGCTTTCCCTGAACTGTTCATAGTTCCCCCTGGAAGGCCCTCCCCCCACCCCACCCCTGCACCTCAAGACTAACCCCTCCCCTACGGTCGGAACCCCACCACGCCCCGCCTCCTCCAAGCAGCTCTCCCGGGTCCCTCCCCTCCCTGTTCCAGCTCTTCAGGCCTCAGCCCCACATTAGTCCAGTCTCCCCGCAGAGTCTGGAGCCCCGGGCAGGGGCTGCATCTTCCCCCCAACATGCCCTATGGCACAGCCGGGCTCCAGGAGGACAGGTGGCCAGTGCTCAGCAAGCAGCTGAACCCGACCAGCTGGGAGAGTGCCCGAGCCTCCAGGCCCCTGACCTGCGGGTTAAGGTCGTCTCCAGGTTTTCTTTCTGGGAGCTCACCTGAAAAGAGAAGGAAAGGGGCGGGTGAGGGGGAGACCCAGGGCGGCCACGGCCTTCCTCGGGGGAAGGGCTCAGCTCTCAGGACACTTCCTCCTCCTCAGACCCCTGCCCCTCCACCCAGACAAACCTTCACTCAAGGCCCTCTTCTTGTCTGGGAGCCACCTGCTCCCACCCCCAAGGCTGGGTCTTCTCGGGGTACTGCACCACCTGCCGTCCTGTGGGCCTCCCCGCTGCCGGGAGCCCCGCGGGGCAGGACGGGCACTGATCAACATCGGGCCTCCAGCCTCCCCCAGGCCGGCACACAGCAGGGGCACAAAGCACAGGTGGTCAGAAATGACCCAGTGACCAGGGAACTCAGAGTACACACTGGAAAAAGGCCAGAGAAGAGCCCCCAGTCCAACCGGCGGGGGGGCATGAGGAGAGCCCGCTGCCCCTGTCCCTGCCCCTGCCCCCTGAGCAAGCCTCCGGGGTGAGGACAGGGGCCGAGGGCTGGTGTGGGGCCTTGCTGAGTCCCGGCCAGGTGCCCGCAGCTCTGGCCTGCCCACTAGGTGGGGCTGTCACGCTTGTCCACACCCACGCTCCAGGTCGCTAACCTGCTGGCGTTCCTTTCATCCAACCCCCTCTGTTCCTGGCCACCCACGGGGATCCTAAGGCCCTCTGCACCCAGACAGTCTTCCTCCTCCCCACCGATGGCCCCTGTGCTGTAAGGGATGCTGGCCCTCCAGTGGCTTGGAGACAAGGATGCCCAGGGCTCTCACCCGAAAGGAGATGGTCCTGGGGCTGGAGCGTTTGAGGGAGCTGCTGTAGGTGGCCAGGGTGGGCGAGGATGTGTCCACCTCATCTTCCTTGCTGGGGATTTTCACCTGGATGGAGCAGGAGGGGTGTCACACGGGAGGTCTGGGTGGCCCCGAGCCCAAGCTGCCATGGGGACCCCATGTGGCCTGGCTCGTCCCAGGAACTGCAGGAGGAAGAGGGGAGGAAGACAGCCCTGCGCCCTCCTCCGCTGCTTCCTGCCCCTCTGCCTCTGCTGTGGGGATGGCAGACGCAGTCCTGTGGGGCCAGGACACAGGGCAGAGCTTTCTGCGGGAGCTTCTGGAAGGATCCGAGGCTTCCCAAGAGTCCTGGGGTCCTGGGGTCCCAGCCCTGAATGAGGACGTGGCAGGTGCTCCCTGTCACACAGCCGATGTCCCTTTCAGCGGCCAGCAGCCTGCCCCTGCCTCAGTGTCCCCTATCGTGACAGTGGCTGGATGCAGGTAGGAAGAGAAGAAACGGCCGAGGGCAGCCCGAAGATGGGAGGACAGGAGACAGTGCACAGAGGAAAGAGACCAGCAGGCCAGGACTGGAGACGATAGCAGAGGCACAGGAGCGACAGGAACACCCACCTGGACAGTGATTGGCGGGAGGCGGGAAGGCACAGCTGGAGGGCCGGCCGCCCCCTGCTCTCCCAGCTCGGCTGAGGCCCGGGGGCTCTTCTCAGGGAGGGCCCTTCCTCTCCACTCTTTGGTGCTGGACGCGCTGCCCCCAGGGGCCGGCTGCTCCAAGGCTGCCGCCCTCTTGGGGGCCGGCTTTGTCTCTGTGGCTGACGACTTCTCAAAGATCGATGCTTTCTCAGACACCAGTCTCCTCTCTGAGCCTGATGTCTTCCCCGGGCCGGGCGGCTTCTCCAAGACACTTGTTTTTTCTAGAACTGCTTTTTTCTCCATGATGGATCTTTTCTCGGACACAGATGTCTTCTCGGGGCCCGGGGCCTTCTCGGAGATGGAGGTTTCCTCTGAGACCAGTCTCTTTTCAGGCGCTGATGCCGTCTCTGGAATGGAGGACCTCCCCGAAACCTGGCTCTTGTCTGGAACCGGGGTCTTCTCCGAGGCCCCCTGCTTCTCGACTCCCGGCTCCCTGCCCGCCAAGCTCTCCTCCTCCCTGGCCCAGGGGCCCCGCCGTTGCTGGTTCAGCCTCCGGTGAGGCGGCAGCTCCACCTCCTTCTCGGGCGCCTGGGGCTGCTCCTCGTCCAGCCCAGGGCCCGAGCTGTCCTGCCCCTCCTCTGCCTCTAGCTGCGCCCGGAGTGGGGCCTGTGCCACCTCCACCGCCTGCCGCCTCTGCCTACGCTCCTGCCGCGTCCTGAGGATGGCCTGGACGTCCTCCTCCTCATCTTTGGAGGCTGGGGGTGGTGACCTGGCCACCTTTGCTTCCTCTACGCTGGGCAACCTGAGCCAGAAGATGGGAGACGGGGTAGGAGATGGAATCATAGGACATCAGAGCCGGGAGAGCCCTGGGGGTCCCTGACCCAACGGAGATACCTCCAGGGCCACCAGCGAGGGGGTGAGGACGGAGAGCCCTGCCCCATCACTGAACTAAGGAGCACTTTTATCTGCTCTACATATTGGGCTTCCAAGATATCATCTGAATGAAGCCCACCATCCTTTTTTTTTTTCTTTTTGAGGAAGATTAGCCCTGAGCTAACATCTGCTGCCAATCCTCCTCTTTTTCGCTGAGCAAGACTGGCCCTGAGCTAACATCCATGCCCATCTTCCTCTACTTTATATATGGAACGCCTACCACAGCATGGCGTGCCAAGCGGTGCTATGTCCACACATGGAATCCTAACCGGTGAACCCCGGGGCACCAAAGCGGAACATGCGCACTTAACCACTGCACCACTGGGCCAGCCCCCATCATTCTTTTTTAAAAAGTTTATAAACCTCTGTAAGGTGCAACCATTCCATGTCCAGACCCAAAATACAAAGCCTGATGGAACAGCCACTTTAGACGCGCCAGGCAGTGCAGTCAAAAGGAACAGATGCAATCTCTGACCCTTAGAGCTTAGAGCAAGACCAGAGACACTCAGGGATTGGTCAAAGGTCACACAGCAAATTGGTGGTGCAGCTGGGAGTAGAACCCGAGGCTCCTGATGCATCGTCCTGCTCTCCTGTCGGTTGTGGGGGTGCAGTCGGGACTAGGCACCAGCCTCGGGTGTCAGTGCAGCCCAGGACACACCCCTGTTCTCCCTGTTCTGGGGACCCAAAGGAACATGAGAGGTTGTCCAACCCCACACGCGGTGCTTGGCCTCCAGCAAAACGAGACCCTTTCCTTCATCACCACCCTGCTCTACACGTGATTCGGGGCAAGTTAATTCGCTGTCTGAGCCTCAGTTTCCAAATCTGCAAACTGTGCCTGTCAGGAGGAGAAACGAGCCTCATCCCATGGGAGGGCCCCACCCCGTCCTGATACCCAGGGGACATGCAGTAAATTCCAGACCCTTCTCTTCCTTTCCCTCACAACCCTAAAATCTAGGTGGCAAGGCCAGCCCTGTGGTCCTCCGCTCAGAAGCGAACGGTGGGGCTCCAGCGTTAGGGGGACGCAGCCTGGTTTAATGGCAAGAGCGGAACCACAGAGCCTGAAGGATCCGGAGGAAAATTCAGGCCCTGTCAACCTTTAGGTTTATGAGCTCAGCAAGTCACCTACACACTCTTTGACCCAGTTTCTCCACCTGTAAAATGGGTTAATGATTCCTCTCAGGGATACTGTAAGGATCAAGTGAGTTATGCCCATAAAACGTCCAGCCAAGTAGTGGCTCATGGCTGGTCTCCACAAATAGGAGCAATTATCGTCCTGAAGAGGGTGGAACCTGGCAGGGCTGCGGAGAGGCTGCGGAAGGCCAGGAACCTGAAGGTCATCTGCACGCCCTTCAGCCTCACTCCCTGTGCAGACCGAGCGCGCTGCCCTGGTCTGTCGGGGCGTAAATCCATCCCCACCACCCGGGGGAGGGAACGATGCCTCGCCCACCCCCACCCCCCCGACCAGGGCACCTCTCCACGGCCGGCTGGCCTCCGTTCTGGGTGGGCCTGGGAGCCTCGTCGTCCGTGGTCGAGCTCAGGTGGCGGTGCCGACGCCGGCGCTCACGTTCCTGCTCTTCCTCATCCTCCAGAGTCCACTGTCTGGCCAGGCTGGGGGAAGGGGAGGTCAGTGCAGCCCAGGAAAGCCCAGGGCCCATGCCTGAGCCGGACCCCGAGGGGCCTGGAGCAGAGACCACAGCCCTCCAGGCTGGCCATCCGCAGACGGCCCCAGAGCCCTGAACTGGGCCATGCTGTGAGCGCAGAGCTCACCCCGTACGTCTCAGACCTCACCCAGAGAACAAGATGGAAACTCTCTTGTTAATAACCGTGGACGCTGACGACATGTTGAAACAATAAACTTGGGATATACTGGGGCAAAGGAGATATATTATCAAAATTGATTTTCCCCATTTTACTTTTGCAATGTGTCTACTAGGAAATTTAAAATTTTAAACGTGGCTCACATTGGTGGTTTCTGTTATGTGTCTATTAAATTTCTACTCAAGCTGCCAGGACTCAGGTCAGACCTGAGTTTCTGGACCTCGGCACAGCTGACACTTCGGCCGGATAACTCCATGGGCAGGGCTGTCCCGAACTGCAGGATGTTGACCGGTAACCCCAGGCCTCTACCCGCTGCACGCCAGTAGCACCACCCCCAGTGTGACAACTGAAAATGTGCCCCAACGTTGCCAATGTCCCCTGGGGGCAAAGCCACTCCAGTGAGACCCGCTGGGTGGGAGTACAGCCTGGACTCTGGAGAGGCCATGGGGGCCTCCCTCTCTGGGGGCAACGACGGACATGGAGGGCGGGTACGGTGCAGCCTGAGGAGGCAGATGAACTCGGCATGTTCCTCTTTCTTTTGCGTCCTGGGATTCTTAATAAAACCCCTCGATGGACAACCACAAAGAAACTTCCTCAGAGTCACTCAGCTCTCATGGGATTTCTCATTTTCAGAGCAGAGACTCGCAAGGAAGGCCAGTTATACCGGGAAAAGATCCCAATGTGTCTTCCCTTCCTTTCCCAGGCTCTTTGAGTCTCTTTCATCTTTGAGAACCAGCTCTCACATGGCAACCCCATGCCCCCTGCTTCCAGTTCCTGCCCCGAGTCATCCTTCATTCAGGGGACCAGCCAGGCACGCCCACAGCAAGCCGACCACTCGCCCACCAGCCCACCATCCACTCCCATCAGCTCATCTACCTACGTAGCCACCTGGAAATCCACGCGCCCATCCATCCCTCATTTTCCTGCCCATTCCCATCCACCCACCCATCCTCATCCACCTGCCCTCCCATCCTCCCACCCACCTCCCCGCCAGCCTACCTCCCCTCCCGTCCACCCACCCTTCCACCCCAACCAAACAGCAAACATGCGCTGGGCGACCATGATGGGCCAGCAGCAGGTGAGGACCTGCGGGCTCACAGGAGGAAGCAAGGGCCCCACCCTGGAAGCACCTACTGTAGGAAGCTTCCCAGCCACACACACAGATGCCTCTGCAGAGAAAGGATGATTACTGTGGGCCAAGGTGACCAGGCAAGGCCCACGGAAGAGGCTGGATCTCAGGGGGAAACAGGACCTCATAGGGGTGACAGGGGCCTGGGGAGAAACCGCAGTCCAGGCGGAGGGAGGGCTGAGCGAGCCTGGACATCAGAAGACAGGCGCTCATGGGGCGGGGAGGCTGGGCTTCACGGGAGCCGGAGGAGAAGCAGGCAGCAGAGGAGCGGGCTGCAGGGTCAGTGGGCGAGCCCTCTCTGAGCCTACCTATGAGCCCCCCAGTGATGTCTGTGCCCCAATTGGAAAAGCCTGGAAAACGCCTCCTTCTTGCCTCCCATAATGAAGAGTGTAAGGCCTCTGCCTGCCCAGCAGGTGTCAAACCTGCTCTCCCAGCTTCCCTGCTGCCCAGCCCCGCTCCTCCGGGTGGGCCCTCCCCTCCTGCAAGGAAGCACCATGCAGCTGAGCCTCGATCAGAGGAGCCCTCGTGCAAACCCACACATTTCATAAGCTGAATTGCATATGAAGTGCATCCTAGGAGCTTCCCTAAGAGAAGACCCCTCCAGGTGGTCTTCTGGAGGCCCATCACGGGGTCCACCTGCCACCCTCCCTCCCTCGGGTGGGTCGCGTCCTTCCTCTGCCTCTGTTTGCCTCCCTAGAATGAGGATGAGCCGTCCGAAGGCTCCGATCTTTTTTTCTAGGTCCAACACCACATTTGTTGACGCGACAGTCACTAAACAAATATTTTCGCACGCCGACTCCATGCCAGGCATAGTTAGTGGGGAAGGAGGTGGACGGGGTTCCCCTCTTCCTGGAACACGTGTCCCGGTGGGGGGCTGGACGGGAGCCAGGGGACAGGTGAGTGAACAAAACGATGTCTGGAAGTGACACAAGGACAAGGGAACAGGGTAAGAGGTGATGTGAGGAGGAGACTGGGAGGGGAGGCCTCCCGTAGCTCCAAGAAGAAATTGGAGGAGCCGGATCTGGTGGCAGAGAGTCCAGGAGGAATGAAACAGGGACAAGGCCTGGGTGTGACGGATGAGCTGGCTGTTCAGGAGAAAGGGGGCCGGGGCCAGAGGTGGCCCACAGGGAGGTCAGACAAGGCAAGGCCAGAGCAGAGAGCCTCGAAGACCAGGGGAAGAATTTGGGTTTTTGTGTTTTGTTTTGTTTTGTTTTTGAGGAAGATTAGCCCTGAGCTAACATCTGCCACCAATCCTCCTCTTTTTGCTGAGGAAGACTGGCCCTGAGCTAACATCTGTGCCCATCTTCCTCTACTTTATATGTGGGATGCCTGCCACAGCATGGCTTACCAAGCGGTGCCATGTCTGCACCCGGGATCCAAACCGGTGAACCCCAGGCCACCGAAGCGGAATGTGCGCACTTAACCGCTGAGCCACGGGGCCGGCCCAAGGATTCGGGTTTTATTTGAGTGTGCTGGAGAGCCCCGGACAGTTTTACACAGGGAGTCACATAATAGGATTTATTATTATTTATCTCTCTGGCTACTGGAAAAAGAATTGAAGGAGGCAGGGCGGTGGGAGGAGCACCAGGGGATCTGTCAGGAGGCTCCTACACTCGCCAGGCGAGACCTATGCTGGCTTGAACCGGGTAGAGACAGAGAGATGGGAAAAGTGGGGGAATTGGGACACATTCTGAAGATAGAACTGGTGGGTTTTGCTGATGGACTGGATGAGGATGGGGTTGGGGCGGAGAGAAAGAGAAGAATCCAGGAAAACTCCTCCATCTTTGGCCTGAGCAATTCCTGGTGCTTCGGTGAGTGAGATGGGAAAGATGGGGAGTGGAGGGTCTCCGGTGAGACCAGGATGGCAGTGAAGAGGGGACCAGAAGGGGGGAGTTCTCTTCCTGACTCCTCCTGTGAGGAAAAGACACCGGTCAAGAGCAAAGGAGCCCAAGACACTCAGCTGGGGAGGGTGGAGGAGACCAGGGGGTGCCAGGCAGGCGGGTGAGTGCCAGGATGGAGCGGTGAGCACAGAGGCTCCCGGGCCCCCACAAAGAGCCCTCGGCCGCTGGGGCAGAGCCGGACTGGGCGAGAAAGGGGAGAACGGGGGCAAGAAAGGGGAACTAGTGGCCCCCAACAACTCTGTGAGAAGTCTGACTGAGAAGAAAAGCAGCTGAAGTGGGACAGGAGGAGGCCATGGGCTCAAGGAACGCTCTTTTAATCCAGGCATCCTTTACATCCAACAAACACACAGACCTGAAGTGCTGTTTCTTTTTAAAGACAGGCAGATGAAGGAGAGTGGAGAGGGCATGAGAGGTTTGAGAAGAAAGTGTGAAGTGATCCCGCAGGAACGGAGTAGACCGTGGGGTGGGCATCTCCTTTCTCGAGCATCCACCACGTGCCCCGCACGCCACCAGCACCAGCGAACACGGAATGAGGTGTGAACGTCGCCTTGCTCTCCTCCTCTACGGGAAATCACTAAATCTCCGCCTTGACAAACAAGAGCGTGCAGGGGGAGCAAATCCTGATCTCCGCCCCCACCGCAAGGCAATCTGTCCATCACCCCACAGGCAAGGAGCTGCCTTCGGAAGGGAATCTTCCGGAATCTCCCTGTTCGGACCCTCAGGGCAGCTGTTCCTCCTGCTTCAGCCACCTCGCGGAGGCACACAACCCCTGTAGCTCTGCACGTTGGCAAACTGATCATACATTCACTCATTCACTCATTCATGATGCACGAACCCCAGGCCCTTGGGAGCAGGCCCTGACCCCCGATCTCTCCTCGGCTCCGCTTGTTCAGGCTCAGAAACGCCAGATTCAGCCAGCTTTCCTGAGGCCACACCTGCAGTCCCTCGTTCTCTGGATGCACCCCCCAGCCCCTACAACACAGTTTGGGACCAGCTCTTGCCCTCCCAAGCCAGGGACCCATCCGCTGGGGAAAGCAGGCCACAAAGCTGGGCGCTCCTCTCCCCACCCCACCGCCGGCCGGGCTGGAGCCGCCAGGATTCCTAGGTCCTGAGCAACCCCATTCCCACAGCCCCTCAGCCCTCGGGGAAGTCATACGGTATGTGACCTGTCAGAGCCTGGGCTCCTCGGAAATGACTCACTCCCCTCACTCCCCTCACTCCCCAGGCTGGTCCTAGCCCCGGGGGTCTCCAGGGCTGGGGCTGCACGGGGTGGGGCCCAGCTGCCCCTGAGCATCCCCAGCTTTATGCCACAACCCCATAGCTCCCCCAAGGGGATGTGGTCCCCCTTGCTGCCCAGGAGGCAGGGGGCTGCCTTCCACCCTGAAACCCTGGCAAACATGAGTCCCAACCCCCCAACCAGGGAAGAGAAATGTTATCTCCAACAATTAAAGAGTTATCGGCCTCTACAGACGGAAGAGGAAACGGATGGACCTGGAGGGGAAGGCGGGACAGAGGTCAGACTCCAGGAGGGACCTCAGCAGGTGCCATGGTTGAAACCCCAATAATGAATAGACAATAATTAAGGAAGTAGAACAGTGCTTAACATTTTGTAGCTCACAAATTATTTGTTGAATATGGCGAATGCTAAATCAATCAATAAAGAAAGAAGTGCTGGCACCTGCTATAATGTAATATAATGCCAGGCACGTCCTAGGTATCTTACAAACGCCATCGACGTGAAGCCTCACCACCACCCTGGGAGGGGAGGTGGGGTCATCCCATTTTGCAGATGAGGAAAGTGAGGCCCAGAGGGGTTAATAACTTTCCCAAGACACCACAGCTAATAAGAAGAGGGAACCAAGATTGCAACCTCGGTCAGCCTCTCCAAAATCATGACCTTAACCACAAGCCCAAATGCCAGCAAAGGACGTCCCCAGAAGGCCCACCCTAAAGCAGAGGGAGACCCCACCTTCTGGGGCACCAGACCGCTGAATGTTCTCAAGAAGGAGCAGGGGAGGCTCTGAGGCTGCGAGATTCCCCACCCAGGACACGCCGGAGCTCAGGGGCAGCCTGGAAGAGCAGAGGTTCGGGGAAACCCAGGGGCCCACACGTTGACCTTTCAAGCTCCAGAGCCAGGACTGGGGCGGAGCCTATCGGCCCCACCATCCAGGGAGTCCCAGCCACTGTCACCAGCTGGTGCCACAGCCCCGGGCAGCTGCCCCAGCACTTCCTCCCTGACAGCCCTCTGCTCCAACTCCTGGCCTTCATCTGGGGACGCACATCCACGTCTCTGTCCCCATGTAGGGCTGCTCTCCTCTCCATCCTGACTCCGCCAACTCCATCCTTAGGAGTGGGGGTTCTCATTTCCCTTGAACAATTCTAGGAGCCATTATGCCCTGCAGATGCCCCCACGGGGCTGTTCCTCCTGAGGCCTAACTCCCATCTACTCTGCAGCAGCTGACGGTGGCGGGGGAGGGAGGAGGAAGCACCCTCACTTTTAAATGTTATGTTTAGCCGTAGAAAGTTTCTTCCCAAATGGAAGTGCCTAGAGGAGCCCTTTATGCGACAGATCAAGGCTCAGCTGCTCTGGATGAAGCAGGTGAACGCCGCCCCAGGAGCATCTGGTGGAACCAGGGGGCTCCAGGAGCAGGATTTGCAAATCCTGGAAGGAAGAGACAGACCGGGGAGCACGGGCCTGGCGCTGGCTGGCTCTGACGGGCTGTGTGACCTTGGGCCAGTCTCCGGCCCCTGAGGGGAGCAGACCTCAGATCCCCTTCTTCACAATGAGAGGTCGCCCCAGGTCCCGGGTCACTGAGGTCCCTTCCAGCCCTGATGGTCCAGGGAGAGGTGTGAGGGGAGCACCCAGGGCAGTGTTGGGAGGCGGCAGGGCTGCTCAGGCCCAGGCAGGAAAATAATTAACCACGGCTGCTCGGGCCCAGGCGCCCTCAGATCCACCCTCACCCCCTGCAGACAGGCCGGGCCCAGCCTCGCCCGTCACCAGGTCAGCCCAGAGAGGAAAGGACAAGGCCACTGACCAGGGCACCCAGCCAACCACCTCACCCCTGCCCCCAGCCCAGGGCCAGGGCATCTGAATTTCCACTTCCTGCATAGGATGGGCAGCCGGCTGGCCCTCAGCTCCCCACCGGGGCCCAGGCTGGGGACGCCTACGTCACACCCTCATCACAGTCCTCCCCAGCCCACGAGGCCCGGTTGACAGTGACTCACAGCCTTTCCCTCCTGCCTGCCGGCCGGGGCTTGTTGTTCACGCAGGGAGCGAGCGGAGCTGAGCCGTCCTCTGCCCCAGGTATCCCATCAGGGAGACTGCTGGCAGCAGCTGCATCTGCCCACGGGACTCCGGGAGAGCAGGACTGGTTCCCCAGCTCTCACCCTGGGCGTCCCGTGGGAGCCCGGCCCCACCCTGTAGCCACAGGAGACCACCTCCACCGGAGCAGTAGACAGGCTGAGCCCAGACTCCACTCCCAATTTCAAAGTTCCAGGGCCCCAGCTGCCTGCCCTCCACACGCCCATATCCACCTAGGCAGGCTGTCAGACGCAGGATCACACATGGCCCTGGACAGGGAGTTCCCGAGGAAGGGGGGCTGGGTGGTAGTTCTAACCCAATGCACCATCCTGAGGTCTTTGTAAACAGACCGAACACACTCGGACCCCAAGACCCCAACTCAGCAATGTAAGAGCCTGCTACCCCCAGGAGCTCTCCTCACTGCATTGGCCATAAACATGTGCCCCCATACACACAGCCACAGGCACAGGTACGCCCATACCTAGGAGCACAGACACTTCCACATCACCCCCAGCACACTGGCCACAGGGCCTTGACCCCCAGCCCCGCCCTCGGCTCAGACCTGCCCTGGGTGTGGCAGGCCAGGTCCCTTTTCCAGAGCACGGAGCTCCCTCCGTTCTTGGGCTTACCTTTTCCCCCTTTTGGATCCCATGGGACCCTCCATGCAGGGGTTAGCGGGCTACTGTGCTTCAGGGCAGTGTTAGGTCTCGGGGGTCTGGGGAGGTGGACCCCCAGCCCAGGGGAAGGAGCTGCCGAGGAGATGAGGTGCCAGAGAAGCTCTGGAGCCGGCCCCGAGGAGGGGCAGGAGGTCCCGGCCGCACCGGGGAGGTGGGAGCACGCAGGGGAAGCAGCAGCCTCATCTAATAGGGAAGGCCTGGGAGGGCGCCCTCTGCACCTGGAGCTGGCCCCAGCCTCACGAAAGGCCTCACGAAATACCCAAACACCCACCTGGGGAGTGGGGCCAAGAGGCCAATTTCTACCTGGCTAGAGCCCATGGGACCAAAGGAGGAGGGGTCCACTTTGGATCCACTGCACGGGCCTCAGCTTCCTTAGGGGCAAGACTTGTGTGCATGGCAGGGGCAGAGGGGTAAGGAGGTGAAGATGCTCATGTGAGCACTTCTGGGGGAGGCGCAGGGAAGTTCCCCGAAGAGTCACCAGGGGTCCCCAACACGACGAGGGGTGCTGCCTCCTGGACCAGCCCCCCCCCCCCAGCCTTCTCAGACCCTGACAGGATGCCCAGCAGGCAGGGACAATACACCCCATCTCCTGACCCTTTGAGGGACCAGCTCACAAATAGAGAGTGACGCACAGAGAGGGATAGCAATGCCTTGAGGTCACCCAGCCCAGACACCACCCCAAAACGCCACACTCAGAATTGGAGCCCCATCAGTGGGAAGGGACAGTTTCCCTTTGGTACTGTTCTGCTGTCCTGGCTTCTCTGGGAACTTCTCGCTACAACTCTCTACCTAGACACGGGGGCGAGGAGGGAGGGGTCTCTCAGGAAGCAAGACTTGCAGGTAACTCCTGAACACCTCCTCAACCCCTAAACTGTTTCTGACCCCCCACAGGGGGTCACCGGCCAGGAGCTCTCCAGGCCAGGGGCCAGCCTTCCCTAAGCACCCCGTCTGTGGCCTCCGTCCCAAAGGGGAGGAAAGGAAGCCGTGGGGGAGCAGAACAGCACTGGCACCTGAGGGTTGCCCAGCTTGGCTCCAATTCTGCCCCCTCCTCTTCTGCGACCAGGGTCCCAGTTGGGAAGGAGGCCAACCCCAGGGAGAGGCGCCCACCTGGGCCATGGCCCCACCCCCCCGCTGGGCTCACCTGGACAGCGCCGACCAGTCCTTTCTGCTGACGGACATGCTGCAGGAGCCGTGCGCCGTGTGCCTCCTGCTGCGGCCCCACCTGCGCCCTCCCGCGCCAGCCAGGTAGGGTCACGTGGCCGCTGATGTCACCCCGCTCCGATTTGCCAGCCCGGAGCGGCCTCTGGGCTGTGGGCGTCCCAGACGGGTGCACTGGTCTCCGCCCCGGACGGACGGACCTACGGACGCCGGGTCTGCACGGCTGGGCGGCGCCGGGAGTGAGGGCGGAGACGGCTGAGAACCAGTCGGACCTGCTCCCACAGGTGTGGGGCCGGGAGGGGGCGGGCCCCGGGGATGGGGTCAGGCTGAAACCCCAGAGCAGGCGGACGAAAGTGGGAGCACATACCCTCATCTCGGGTCTGGGGCACCCGCCCCCTCCCAGCTTCGAGACCCACCAGCCCGACTCCAGGAGGCCCTGGAGATGAGCTGGGCTGGGCTTCTCGGTTGCTGCACACAAAACGACCAGACACGCCCCACAGAAGGCCAGTCCCTCCCCAGATGAGATTCCTAGACTCAGCTCCACAAACATTTGAATGCCCAGGCACAGAAAACTTAAGGTGTCAAAGGCCCCGTCCTTGCTCGCTGACACCAGACTTTGGGCTGCAGGCGTAGGGTGTGGACAGGGCAGAGGACCCCAGCTCCCCGCACCCCCCCCCCAGGAGGAATGAGCTCAGACCACAGGACTGACATTTCCCGACATCCTGAGGCAGCCCAGGCACCACCAGCCCCACCTGGCTCCCTTAAGTGCCATCCAGCTGAGGGGGCCCATCTGGGCCATGGGGGGCCAGGTGCTTTCTGTCCAGGAACCAGCCTCAGATGGGCTGAGGGAGGGTCAGTCGCTGAGCACGGGAAGTCTTATCTTTCCTGATGGAGCAGAACTGCAAGGTCAGCAGCAGCAGCAGCCTTCTGCTCTGTGAGGAGCGAGGCCTGCAGGTGAGAAGGTGGAGGGAGCCGGAACTGCTGGCATCCGGCTGGCCCCGCTCCCCGCCTGGCCTCCCTGTGACACGGATCCAGGGTTGGTGGTCTGTACTCTGAGGTCCCACAGCAAAGGGCAGCCTGCAAACACACACAGAGCTAGCCTGCTAGGGCCTCTCCTTCTGAAACGTCCCCTCCTCCCGGGAGCCTTCCTTCTTGGCATAGGAGGTAAGGAGTGAGGTTTGAGGAAGGAGTGCTGGATGGGAGCCTGGAGACCTGGCTCTGAGCTCCGTTTCTGCCATTGATAAGCCCTTTGATGGGGAGCCAATCACCTCCGTTTCCTTACCTGTGTCGTGGAAATAATGACATTCTGCCCTGTTTCCCTCCACATCGAGGGGATCAAATGAGCCCACTGTTGAGTATTGGGGACACTGCGGTGAGAGTTGACAAGGCCCCAGAGAGGCCAGAGCCGAGGCCAAGGCAGGACCCTGAGCCACGTGCTTTTCCAGGGAAAGAAGAGAAGGGATGGCAACAATCTGTATCCCGGATTCTCCCACCCAGGCCTGACACTCCCGGGAGCTGCTGCCTCCCTGGGGACCTGGGGAACGTTCTCCGATGGCCCGTTGGTGGTGGCACCACCACAACACAGGAAGAAAAGTACTGCTGGTCATTTGAAACCTGACCTTTCCAGGGACACTCGTGAAGCCAGGGGACAGTCGAACATCTAAAGGTCCAAAATCTACTACCCTCTCTGTGGATATAAAAAGCCAAAAACGTGGAATGTTGGTATGCGGCGACTCTGGAAGTAAGGAAAAGTAAATTACGTGCCTGTCGGTGCCCCCAGAGTCTGCCTGGAGGGCAGGCCGTGTGCGTGGCGCTGTGTCAGTGCGGCAGGTTGCAGGCTGCTGTAACAAAGAGCCACAGACAGGGGCACTTACATGGTGAAATTGATTTTCTCTCAATTCTGGAGGCTCGGAGGCCAACACCAAGCAGTCGGCAGAGCCCTGTTCCTCCACGGGCTCCGCAGGGCATCCTGCTTTGCTCGTTGCAGCTTCTGGGGGTTTTTGGTAGTCCTTGGAGCTCCTTGGCTTGCAAGTGCGTTAGTCCGGTTTCTGCCTTCACGGTCGCGTGGAATTCTCCTTGTGTCTCTGTGTCTGTGTCCAAATTCCCCCTTCTCATAAAGCCCTCAGTCGTCGGAGCAGGGCCCACCCTCGTCCAGTGTGACCTCACTTTAACCTGACTACATCTGCAAAGACCCTATTTCCCGAGAAGTTCACAGGTACCAGGGTTGGGAGTTGAACATATCTTTTTGGTGGGGGGGGGGGGGGGTGGGGGGGGCACATAATTCTACCCACTACGATCAGCAAATGGCTTTGACATTCAATGACACAAAGATGGTGAGGACTCATTCCTGACCTCAAGACACTCCCTCTCCAGCGATGGAGACACACACGTGCTCGTGCACACACACACGTATATTCACAAGCGTACGTGCCCCCAAGCCTCACTCAAGACAGACTGTGATAAAAGCTGAAATTGTGGCATCTGGAGGGATGGACCCTGATAGAGGGATGGAGAAGGAAAGATCTTTCAAGAGGAAAGATGATCTGGGTTCGGCCTTGATGGTCCAGTGGAATTCAATCGTCGGAAAGGCGGTACGGGCATCCAGCTGCAGGACGCAGCATGAACAGACAGGGGCAAAGACGGAAGGTGTTCACGGGGCAGAGAGACAACTCAACAGCCTGAAACGTCAAAGCTGCCACGGCTAAAGGGAAAGGTTGGGGACAGAGATGAGGGACCTTGTGAGTTGTGTTCAGGAGCTGGCCTTTGTCCTGCAAAAACTGTGGATGTTGAAGAACGTGAGAAGGGTTAATGGCCTTTGTGTGGAGAGGCCCTGAGACTCTGGAGGACAACTCTGGAGACCATGTGGCCAGATGTCAGACTGGAAGTGGGGAGACCACCTGGGGGCTATTTTTTTTTAAGAGACATGAAGGGAGCTTGAGCAAGGGCAGCGGGAGGAGGGGGCGGAGAAGGTGTTGGCAAGAACCTTCGAAGGTTGAATGGTCAGGACTGAGCTGGTGACCATGGCAGTGCAGGGGGGTAGATCTAGGGAACTTGCACCTCCCTGGCTTGAGGGGCCAAGCAAACACAGGTGCCGCTGGTGAGGCTGGGATGCAGGAGGAGGAGGGTGATTAGACCACTGGGGTTTCTCAGCCCCAGCATTATGACACTCCGGGGCTGATAATCCTCCGCGGTGGGGGCTGTCTGTGCATTGGGGGACGGCCAGCAGCATCCTTGGTGTCTACTCATTAGAGTCTAAGGTCCCTGAAGACAGCCAGGAGGAGCTGTGAAACAGATGGCTTGACGTTGGGGTGTGGGAGCCCAGGAGACAGCCTTGCCTGTGTTTTTCACGGCACCCAAGGGAGACCAGAGCAGGCAGGAGGTAGGGGCAGTTCATGAGGGCAGGGGGTTGGCGTGCAAGGTGCCCACGTTCTGACTCAGCGAGTGTCTTGTGGGTGTCTTGAGAAGAGGAAGAACATCTCATTCACCTTGGTAACTCCTCGACACTAGGCTGAGTGTAGTCGGTGGCCCAGCACAGGTTTGGAGAGTTGCACTGACTTGCTTTGGGAAGAACAGGAAACCCCGCATAGCCCAAGAAGCCAGTGTAACATGGGAGGCTGGGGTGGGGAGAAGCCGAGGTCAGGAGGTTCTAAGCGTCCGGACCCTTGGCCTCCAGACTCTGGGAAAACCAGGCTATGGGGCATCAGCAGCCCTCCCAGTGGCTGGTGGGAGGGTACGTGGTTCACCCTGGGAAAGGTGAAGTCATTCTTCTCCACTCCGCAGTCGCAGTGGCCGGGAGAGAAAGTCCCGAAGATGAGCAGCAGAAGAGGCTCGTGAATATTCAAAGCAGCGCTGTTTACAGCAGCGAAAGTCTGGAAACCACCCAAATGTCCATCAGCGGGAGAACGGATGAATAAATAATTTGTGTCGTTTCATCACTTCATAGCAGAGAAAATGAGCTGCCGTTCAATGTATCCACAGGGATGCCTTTTACAACCTTCCCCTGGAATGGCGTGAGTGGGAAAAGGCAGAGAGCCTGGGTGCACGTCAGGTTGACAAAAAGATACAAAAGGAAACAGTGTATCTTGTGGGGATTTGTAAACGTGTAGTCAAGTTACACGGAGACAGAGAATCACACTCAGAGAACCCAGGCTCGTGTTCAGCCTGGTGGTGGGGACGGAGAGGGACACATGGGGACTTTCAGAGAACTGACAACACCACAGTTCTCCAAGTGAGTGGTCGGCAGGCGGGCGTTCAGCTGGTAATTCTTCACGCTGTCCGGGCATTAAGAACGGTAATGACGTGCTGGTCACTTCCTCTGGGGAGAGTCCACGGAGACAGGCTTGTCACCCCGGGAAGCCCCTGGTCAAGGGCAGGGTTTCCAAGACTTCCAGCCAGAGGGGAAGGGGTCCCCTCTTCTGCCCTCCCAAAACAGATGTCAGGCCCTGGTATCCCCCACCCCAACCCCGTCTACACCACACATAGGGCAGCCTCTCCTTCTCCAGAGAGGCCAGAGCAGAGACCAGGGGGATCCCCCGCCCCAGAGCCACGGGGGCGGAAGCCACCCGCTGACGCATCCCTTCCACGCCCGTTCCCGTCCCATTCCGTGCGATGAGCCCACACCGAAAGAATCCAGGAGTGGCTCTCTAGCTCCTGGTTTTTACAAACTCATAACATTTTTTTTTAATGTGAATACCGAAATGGTGTCGTCTCTGGTTTATTTTGTGAAGGAAGAACGTTAAAAAACGATTTCTGCCTACTGTCCTCGCACCCCGTGGGTAAAGGGTGATTTAACACTGAAATGATACGAGCAAGGCATGCCCACTTTGACAACCACCGAGGGCCCTTTCGCTGAATGCCTGCAGGGTTTCTGCCCTGCGAGGGGGAGCAGGTGACGCTTGCGTCACAAAGAGCCAACGGGGAGGATGCGTCTGGGGAGGCTGAGCTGAGGGCACAGAGGCATCTGCCAGGCTCCCGGGCAGGCCAGCCGCCAGCTGTGTGCTGCGTGCACGCACAGGCACACACGCCAGGCTCCCCCTTCAGACAGACAGCCACGAGCACTCATGCACGCACGTTCCTCGCCTGGGGCTGCAGGTTGGAACAGCTGCCCAGGCTCCAGGTGAGGCTGTGCTTTCCTCCTGAGCCGACAGCAAAGGGCCAGGCTCGCCCAGCCTGTGCCCACCAGGCAGCAGCCGGTTGTTGGCACTGGAGCCGGGCAGGTGCTGAGCCGGGGCCAGAGGTGGGCCACCTGCTCAGGTTACGGGGCCTCTGCCTCTGGTGGGGAGACCACAACTCGGCCCACATCCAGTTTTCTCAGTAGACCGGAAGTCCAGCGACCTATGCTCCAGCCCGGGTTAGGTCTATGACCTTGAGGAATTCACCGTCCCTCTCAGGGCCGCCAGACGTTGACCGCAGTGCTCTGTGCCAGTGCCACGGGATTATGGGGGCTCACCCTGCTCAGCCTTGACCTCAGGGGAACCCCCAGGCTGGCTTAAGCATCCTGGAAGTGAGAGAACGCTGTCGCCCCTCTGCTCTGGTGAGGGACCCGCAGGCCCACAAGCTTTGGGGATTTTGGGGGAGAGGGCCCCGCTGGGGTCAGAAGAGGAGGCTGCCATCACTGCCAGTCCCCGTGACCTATCCCAGGCTTCGGCAGCTTGGTCACCCACCTGGAACAAAACTGCCCCCCTGGCTGCCCAACCCGGAGCCCTGTGGGGAGTATGACCCACTTCGTGGGGGGCCATTGGGGCTAATGTTTAACTGGCTCCCTCCTTCAGCAGCCGGGCACTTTAGCCCTGAGCGCTGGGCCCGCCCACGGCCCCACTGAGTGGTGGGCTCCAGACAGACATCTCCTGCCCCATGGAGGGAAGAATCTGGCGGGGGGGCGGGCGGGGGATGCTCGGAGACAAGCAGGGCTGGCAGCAGGTGGCACTCTGCCCTGGTGACTCCCACCAAGGAGGGGGAAGCAGCAGGCCCATCTCCTACAGAGGAGAGGGGGAGCTCCCCCAGCCGTTATGTGTCAATTTGTGACAGATATCCCCAAAGAGGCCCCCAGCCGCCTCCCCAGTCCCGGTCCCACTGCTGGAGGGGCACCTCCCTTTGCTCATTTGGGTCTCGTTTGCGTCTCCTTTGAATGTTTCCCCCTTTGGTGGAGGTATTGAGACTCCCCTGACCCCCAGCAGTGTCCCTTCTGGAAAGCGGCTGGTCTGGAATGTGGTTCCGCTGAGGCAAGTATGATCCCAGAACAGGGCCACCCCAAAGGCAGGTTGATCCGGGTTCCAGATTCTAGTCTGCACCATCAAACCCTGTAAGTTAGGGTGAATTACTTAACCTCTCTGGGCCCCCATTTCCTCATCTGTGAATCTGAGATAACAGTATCTATTTCTTTGGGTTTTGTGGGAATGTAATGATGAAATTCTGAGTAAGCGTTTAGCATAGTATATACAGTTATTATTATTATTCAAATAGTGGCTTAGAGTGTGGACTCTAGTAGACTGCCTGGGTTAAGTCCTGGCCCCCCCCATTTACTGGCTGTGTGACCATGGGAAGGCAGCAACCTCTCTGTGCCTTGGTTTCCTCATCTATAAAACGGGAATGGGAACCTTTCTCTTAGGGTTGTTGAGTGAATGCTCCACATGAATTGATGTGCTGGCATGTAGCTGCTGGGCCAGAAGCCAGAAGCAGGAGCTGTGATACAGAGGGCCCCGCTCCAGCTCTGCTCTCCTGGGCCCAGCCCGGGGGGGTGCTAGCCCTCCTTGGGGAGGGGGTCTGGATGTGATCACGACTCTCAGATACTCGCCTCCCACTCAGCCCTGTCCAGGGCTACAGCTAAGCCATCAGCCCCTCCCAGAGTGCCCTCCCCCCAGGGAGCCCCAGGACGTCCCCTCCCTCAGCCACTCAGCTGTCTGGACCTTCCTCTCTGCTCCTGCCGCTTCCTCGCAGGAGAGGGGTTCAGTCTAGTCCTGCCCGGAAGCAGGAGGGACCGGATGACCTCCAGGAGGCTCCAGATGGGCCTGTGGCTCTTCCCAGAGGGCCGCGGCCTTGGGTGTGTCGGGCCCAGCCTCCTCCTCCCACGGGGCTCTCTGCACCCTGCTGTTTGTTTTGAGTCAGACCTGGGCCTGGCCTCCCCTGGTTGTAGGGCAGGGTGAGACCCCAGTCTGCCAGGGCCCTGGGTTAATGGTTGACTGGCAGGCTGAGATTTGGCTTTGGAATCTGGGGCCAGACTCTCCCAAAGGGCTGCGGAGAGGCAGAGCCAGGAGACCGTGCCGTGGCCACAGGCGAGCCTCGAGGAGCCCTGGGAGGCAGGGGAGGGTGGGTTTCTGTGGCTGCCTGGGCACCCATCCTCTGTGGCACAGATCGGCCCCATCAGGTTCTCCAGCTTCGTGTCGGCGGGGCGGGGGGGGAGAATGGGTGTGTCCGAGCCCAAGGGTTTCTGCGTGTGCTCAGAGCTGTGCTCTTTGCACGACTTCATCCGCCTGTCTGCCCACTGAGCTGTTTGCAGCGAGAACCCTGGGCCGAGGGCTGCCCGCCCCCCCAACACATCCCAGGTGCTGGTGCCCCCAGGGGCTGTAGGCCCAGCAGCCTGGGGCCAGACCCCACCCAGGGAGCAGCTGGCCCTGCACTTTGCACCCAGTTTCTGGTATTTATGGCAGACAATACACCGGGAGCAGAGGGCAGAGCGGGGGATCTCAGGCAGGCGGAAGGGATCTTCTCAGACAGCTTGGCCTCGCCCAGGACCAGTGCCAGGCGGTCAAAGAGCCAAAGGGCCCCAGGCCTGGGACCAGCCACCTCCTTTGGGTTAGCTCTGGAGTCGCCATGACACTGCCCTGAAAGCCAGGCCCCACTCTGACCCAGAGCTCTCGTCTCTGCTCTGTAGGAGCCGCTGTCGTCAGTGTGTGTGGGGGGCAGTGGGTGCAGAGGGAGGCTGCCCCATTCCACCCCAGCAGCTTGCACCCCTCACTGGACTTTGGGTCCAGGTATCAGTGGGATGGAGAAAGGACCCGACCTAGAGGACAGACCACTGGCTGCCCCACCTCGGGGAAAGGATCTGTCCTGGAGGAGATCACCAGTCCAAGATTGTGAGGGGAAACCAAGTGGGAAGAGGGTGGATGAAGGTGGACTGAGCAGGGTCCGGGACAGATGAGCCCCAGGACAGGTGAGCCCCGAGACAGGTGAGCCCCAGGACAGGTGAGCCCCCAGACAAGTGAGCCCCAGGACAGGTGAGCCCCCAGACAGGTGAGCCCAGGGGCCAGAGATGAGGAAGGGAGCCACCTGGTGGCCAGGCTCAAAACTGCATGGTGTCCCTCCTGGCTGGACCAGGGCCCACGCTGAGCCGGCAGGACCAGGTGAGGTGTTGAGAGAGCCCTGACCTCAGCCCAGAGCAGCTGGAGCATCCAGCGGGCACCAGGCAGAGGCAGTCCAGGTTTGTGGAGGAAGGGGACCGTGAAATCAGGCAGGGCACGGGGCTCGGAACCGAGAGGCCCCTCTTGGCTGGCATTGGGATGGGGCTGAGCTGTTTCAGGGGTCAGGGCTTGGGTGAGCTGAGCATCCTGGGTGGAGGGGGCTGCTGTGTGATGTCACTTGGCAGAGGGTCCCAGGGGGACCTTAGCAGCAGCTGCCAAATCCTCAGCCCTCCATTCCGACCCCGGGCACCTGACTGGAGCCCAGCACAGCCCTGTGTTCCCAGCCTCCCTGCCTCCCTTTTCCTCCCAGAGCTCACGGCCAGAGCTACAGAAATGACCAGGACACTGGGTTTTTAATGGGGGGCCGTGATGCCTGCGTACACTCTACATGGCACAGCAGCGGTGGAGGGAGGCAGCCCCGGGCTGGAGAGAAGGGGCTGCGCACCTCCTCCTCGTCGGCGTGGCCTCACCCGGGCTGTGGGGTGAGGGCTTCAGACACGGCTGTCTCTCCTCGCGAGTGTCTGTTTAATCCCGGTTCCAGAGGAGGGCAGTCAGGCTGGAGGGGAGAGGGGGCAGCAGGGCGTGATGCAGAGAGGCGGGTGAGTCGGGTTGGAGGAAGGAGCGTGCAGCCGGAGCCCAGAGCACAGTGCAGCAAGCCCGCCTGTAGCGACAGAACAGAGGCCATCAGTTCCTGGAGACCTGTGTGTGGTTCATGACTCCAACTTAATGTGAAGCACATACAGTCCCCCGATTCTCACCCCAGCCACCCTGGGCTGGTCCTTCGTCCCCAGGGGCTCCCAGGAAGCCTCAGCTTCTCACCGGGGGCCCCAGGCTCCCTCCCCTGCCCCCAGCCCTCCCACTGCTCCTCCACCCTGGGCTCCTCCAGGGCTGGCTGATGCCCACTGCTGCGCCTTTCTGCTCCATCAGCCTTCGGACAAGCCCTTCCTCTGCATCTGCTAACATCGGCCCATCACCTCCTGGGAGAGCTCCCTCCTGGGAGCCTTCTCTGACGGGCTATCTGGCAGACCTCAGCCCCTGCACCTCCCCTCCGCACTCCCAGAAGGGTTCAAGGGGGCCTAACTTTGCCGCTTTCTCCGGCAGTTTCCTCGGAGAGCAGGTGGTCTTCACTTCTCTGAATGGACCCCCACCGGGAGCAGGGACTGTGCATGCTGGATGGTTCCCAGGACATCTCCAGGAGGTATCTCAAAGAGCCTAGGCTTCCAGCACGTCAGAGCTGGGGGCCCTCAGGGTCATCTAATCTAGCAGTCCTCAGACTCGTGCATGGAGTCACCTGGAGGACTGGCCCCAGCCCAGCGTTCCCAGTCCAGGTGGCCTGGGGTGGGGCCACATCACCCATACTGCGGGTCCCAGGACCACACTTGGAGAACCACCGACCTGATACAACCCCCAGCTTCACAGATGAGAGGGAGAAAAAGTGTCCCAGAGCAGAAGTGAACCGTGTGCATAGTCTCAGGGTGGAACCAGGACTGAGCCCACAAGGCCGACCCTGGTCTCTGCTCCTCTCCCTGCACCGCCCTGGACCCGGCCCTCCCGCCCTGTTATCCTTGTCCTGCTATCCTTCAGGCTCCTGCCGGCCCCAAGAAGAGGGAGCTGGTCTCTGGGTACCTCTACTGCGTGGTGGGAGACTTGGCGGCGTCAAACATCTTCTTCCGGCCTTCCATCCCAGACATGGCCTCCACGTTCTTCCTCCAGTCGCCCACCTCCACGGGCCGCTCCTGTGGGCAGGCCCCACACACAGAGACTTAGCCCGCCAGGTGCCACCGGGGCCCTCCAAGCACAAGAGAAACCGGGTGATTGGAAATCCCGCCCCCTCTGCCCGGCCGGTGGGGCCCTGGGACGCCGTTGGACAGGTGCAAGCAGGTCAAGCTGAGGCTCCAGGGGAAGACGGAAGCTGTGTCGGGTGGGAGCTCTGGGATGTTGTGGCGAGGGTTACGGGGTCAGCTCCCACCCCAATGGACCACGGCCCAACCTGGCCTCCAGGCCCCACGCTGCCCTCCTGGTGTGGTGCTCAGCAGCTGAAGGCCACCTCTTCCAAGAAGCCTTCCTCCTTCTAACTTCGCTCATTTTCCATGTCACCAGCATGCTGCCTGGCCCATCTCTCTTTACGAGGCTCCCTGGGCCAGAGACCCTGTCCTTTGTCCCTGTCCCTCATGGGGCCGTTGGTTCTGGGTCTGTGTGCCCGGAGCCCAGCCAGCTTTGCGTGGTTCACTGCTGAGGGCTGACTGAACCAGCTCTCTGATTTCTGTGCTGTGTGTCCTGCGACCACACTGACCTGCCGCCTTTCCCCACCAGGAACAGAGGGCATTGTCCACCCGTCACCCTAAATCTCTGGTTCTCTTCACTCTGGGTGCATGGTTTCTACTCTATTCCTCAGTCTGCCTTTGTGTCCCCGTTTCCTCCTCAGTCTGGGAGCAGCCTGAAGAGAAGGAAGCAAGTCTTCTTTCTCCCAAGACAGAATGATAAGACTGTAGCACTGCTCTCCCAGAGGGTTCTAGAATGTTCTAGCAGCCTGGCCGGCCTCCCCCAACAGGAGCTCCTGGGCCAGCCCGAGGCTACGTGAACGGGTAACAGGTGAAGGCTGATGGGACGAGGGGCGAAAGGTTGTGAGCAGGGGGTCCCCACCTTCTCCGTGTCCTCTTTCTTCACCGACTTCAGGTTGGCCCGGAGGTCCATGGACACCTTGTGCTTGGAGCCCAGCAGGGCCCGGAGCATGGCGTCAGCCGAGACGCGGACCCGGCGCAGCGGCGGGCGCTTGAATTTCCCGCGGAGGTCCAGCACCTTCAGCTTCAGGTCCTTAATCTGCAGGCGAGGAGGAGCGAGGGCTCGTGGAGAGGGAGCAGCCGTGGGCCACCAACTTCTGGGGCTCCAGCCAGAGCTGCACCCCGAGACCTCCAGCCTTCAGGCCAGACCCTCCTGGACACTCAGACCCACCCATCAGTTTGCAAATAGCCACCGAACGTTTGTTGATAAATGACTGAGCGAGCAAGTGGACGGACAGAGCCCACTAGCCGTCTCTGTTGTGACAGCCCCACAGCGGGCAGCAGGAAGCCCTGTCTGGAGTGTGGGGCTGCTCCCCCTTCATCCCGCAGCCTCATTCCTGCTTCTAATGCGTCCTCCCCCAGCTCCCCAAGGGTGTGGCCTCAGGCCAGCAGGGTGGTCCTGGAACCCCAGGGGGAATTTCCAGGGGATGAGCTCTGGAGGGAATTCTGGGGAGACTATTGATGGCCATTCCTGATGAGAAGTGGGAAGGAGGCAAGTGGCTTCTGGTCCCTCCCGGCCTCCTCGTTTTTGCACAAGTGTCCAGAAGTAGCCGACCCCAGCAGCAGGAGCGCTGCCCTTTTACTCTCTGCCACACCCCACTGGAGCAGAGTCTGGACGGAGCTAGTGCCTGCCACCCCACATCCAGGGAGCGCTGAGCACAGGAGTGGGGATCAGAGACCAGCGCCAGTCCCAGGACCAGTACTGTGTGACCGGGGCTGAGTGTCTCAGCCTCTCTGAACCTCAGTGTCTTCATGGGTAAGGTGCAGGTGATAGCACCTACTTCATCCACAGGTGTGTGGGGAGGATCAAAGGCACGTGAGAGCCGTTCGCAAGGGGAGGGTGTTACTAACAGGCTCAGGATTGTTCATGTGGGAGAACACAGAGGGCGGCTTCTCTTAGACTGCAGAGCCCGCCTGCCAGGTTGGGAGCAAGCTTCTGCCTTTCACCCACGTGATTATCCTCTCTCTGCCCGGCTCCAGCCCTGTGGGGTCCCTGTGGGCTGGAGTGGGGGGAACCAGAGCTTCCTGCTAAGGGGCCACTTCCCAGACCCTGCAGAAGGAGGGGGCCCTGGCCCACAGCGTCCGCATCCACGCCCCGCCAGCCCAGCCTCCTCCGGGCTCACCTCCCTGGTGTTGTGGAGGCATTTGGCCTCGATGTCGTATCTCTCCTCATCCACCACCTCCACCTTGGCGTGCAGCTCCCGGCACAGGTCCTGGGGGAGCAGGACACGTCAGGCAGGGATGGAGAAGAGGGTGGGGAGCCCCCCAGCCTGCAGCCTCCCTTTTCTGCCCCCCGAGTCCAGAACCCCTGGCCCTCTCCCCAGCCGTGAAGAACCGACAGACCCCTTTGCTCTGAGCAGGAGCCCATAGTTTTCCTTTCGAAGTACGCTTGTTTTCTTTAAATAACATAAGTTAATTGCAGGCATTTTGAAAGTTATGTCTTAAGCAACAATAATAAAATCAGGACCCGCACTGTGGCACTGGTAAGAGTCGCACTCCTGGCTGGGCCCCACCCCGAGCAAGTCCCTCCCCCGCTGCGGCTCCCCTCTGGCACCTGTGCCAGGGGCTCTGACGGCCCCGCCTCCCAGCAGGGGGAATCCAGACTCCTGCCACCCGGTCCCTGGGGACACCCACGGGGCCCCCACCTGAGAGGCTCACCTGCAGGGCGCTGAGGGACAGGCCGCGGGTCTGCAGCGTGGGGATGCGCTCGGCCAGGTAGCGGGCCTTCTCGGCCTCCCGCTCCTCGTGCTCCTGCTCCCAGCACTCCTTGGCCTTGGCCAGCATCAGGCTCTGACAGGGCAGCACCGGACGGAGCTGCTGAGCCGGTGGTCCGGAGCCCTCGAATGCCCCCCAGCCCTGAACCCTCGCACCAGGGAGGCTGTCTCTCTCTCTTTCCTTCCTGTGACTCGTTCCTCATCTGTTTTGGCCCACAGAGCCCCAAAGACAGAAACTCTTACAAAGATGAGGGGGGGTCCCTCTGCTCCACCAGCGCCGCCTCCCCAAAGCCGCTTGCTGCCTCCTCTCGGGACTCCACGGTGCCAGGTGTCACCCACTGACCACTGGGCTCCGGGCAGCAGCCACGCTCCTCTGCCCAGTCAATATCTTTGCTCTGGCCTCCTTCCTTGTCGCCCTGCCACGACCCTCCACAGCTCTCGGAGTCTGCCCTGCGTCCCCTTTGCCTCCCGCTGGGCATCCCACAGAGCCGGCACCCCCTCTCACCTTCAGCAGGAGTTTTCGGGAGGCGGTGATCTTTGGTTTCCTCTGAGGGCGAGAAGAGGGGGGAGATGAGTGAGGCAGAGGCCGCAGACCTTAAAATCTGGTCCTCGCCGGGACGAGCGCCACCCTGTTCACCATCATTACCCAGAATCCCCACCTCAGGGCCCTTGAAAGCTCATCTCTGTGCTTTAAGCCCTCAGATTCAAGGAGCGCTGTCGTCAGCTACCTTGACCTGGGGGCTGAGGCCCCGCTTCCCATTCTGGTTCTGCTACTGATGGAACCCCGCAAGACCTGTGTGGGTCACACGGCCTCGATGGGACCTCCATCCCCATCTGCAAATAGGATGGTAGACCCACCTTGCTTAGCTCACAGCTTTACAGACAGATGACATTGTGGACGAGCAAATCCTTGGAAAAGCGTGCAAGAGTGAGTGTTTCAGCCCTCTGGATGGTAGCATACCAATACCTTGGTCACCTGTCATGTCCTAAATAAGCTGTGAATTTCCTAAGAATGTCTCTTTTTAGACATCAAAACTTTTTTTCATGTCAACACCATCCATATAAATCTTTCCCAGATGTGAAAGCACTGTTTTCTTATTAAAGATGCTAGATGTACTGTTGCCAACTAGATATGTTGTAATCAGCCTTAGCCCCCTGGCACTGTCCCCTGAGGGGCGGTGAAGGTCAGGAGGGCTATCCGACCCCTAACTAAGGAGACTGATGCCTTCCGTGCCCCGCTGTCTCCTCTTGGCCGTAGGGCGGGCGTCACTCTCCTTGCGACAGACAAGCACCTGCTGCTTCTGTGCCGAGGCCGGGAGAGCACAGCTCCCATCTGTCACTCGTGTGCGGAAAGTGAGGCCATCAGGCTTTGAGTGGGTGGCACTCGTGGGAGAAAATGAGTGAGCCTCCATGTTGGGAACGCACGCTTCTCATCTGACCCTTCGGAGTGGTTCGTTTGCCTTTTCCTCCCCAAAACCCGAGGTTTTTGCTACATTTCAGATTAGTGCGGTTGCAGGAGAAATGGCCTGTGCTACTGTCATTACCACCCATGGCCTGCACACTGCAATGTGCCGTGGCCCGTGTTTCACTGCAGTGTCCTCTCCCCACCACTTGGTGAGCTTGTGGGTCACCTGGTGTGACTGTCAAGCAGCGGGGTCTCACTTTAACACAAGCCTCAGCAAAATTCAGAAACTCACACAGCTACTGAAGAATGGTCTATTTGATTCTCATCGAGAATCTCCATCAGTCTGCTCATTCCCATCCGTGCCCGCCCCGAGTCACAGCCCTGTCCCTGTGGGCCCCATCCCTGGGCTGTGCACAGGCTGCGTTCTCAGCAGCGGGAATACGTTTGGACTGTAGCAGGGTCAGGGTCGTCTAAGCCCTCAGGGGAGCAGGAGACACCTCTTTGCTCCTCCCTCCGTGTTCAGTCATGGGGCAGGGGTGGAACAACCCAATGACGACCCCCCTTACCCTTCACACATGGCTTTGCCCAGGATGGGCTCTGCAAGGGACAAGGTGGCCCCCAGGGCTGATGAGCTCTCGGAGTGGGTGAGGGGGAACTTGCCTCGTGCTGAGTGAGGGCGTAGAATAAGGAATGGGTGCAGAGTGACACCCAGCTCAGCTGCGCGCCCAGCCCCTGGACCCGCTTCCAGTGACATCGTGCACTCGGCACCAACTCCCTGGACCCTCAAAAGACCCATGTCCAGAATCTTCACCCAGCATTTCTATTCTCCTGGAAGTTTGCTCAGCAGCCCCCTCCCTGGGCCTTGACCTGAGCTCCCTCCTCTCCTCAAATGTCCACCCCACCTTGACCAGTCTGAAGGCTTAACCAGGACAGAACTGCCCTGAGTCCCACTTACCTCACTTCAGGTGTCCGTCACAGGAGGCACAGGGGGAGAGAGGAGAAGACAGAGTGAGGATGAACGATGCGTGTCATACGTGCAGCAGCAGAACCACGGGACAGGTTGGGGGCGGGGTGTGGGGCAGTGCACCAGAAAGAAATCGGGCATCGGGCAGGGCCCAGTTCAAGGGTTCCAGCGGAACAGAATAAAACCCAGCGGCCCTTGAGCGAGTGGAGGTTCTCATGGGAGGTACCAGCCACTGTAAGTTGGGAGGAGTGATGGAAGGTCAGGGAAGCCTGGCACTAGGGTTCCAGCGATGTGAGAGCATCCATCCTGGGCTCATGGGTACATTCTGGAAGCTTTGATCATCTATTGGGCCTGTGTTAATGGTGCATGCGATGCATTCGATCAGTGCAGACAGACAAACTCTGCACCGGGCCAAGAGATCGTCCCCTGGCAACACGGGGCCTGAGTTCTGCTGGAGGCTGGGAGGACGCATGGCCACCCTGGGCCTGGAGCTCAGCCTGTTCCATTTTGGGACCTGCCGTCCTGGGGAACTGCGTCAGGGGTGGGATGGACGGTGCCTCTAACGTGGGGCTGAAATCTGCAGCCCAGGAGCTGGACAGGGGACTACTTACACTTCCGGCATGGTGGCAGCTGGCAGACAGCACCTGGGGGCACAAAGGAGTTGTTAAGGAGGCAAAGTTACAACTCCCACTGCTAGCCCTCCGCCGGGGCCTGGGGGCTGTGTGGGCCGTCCAGCCCAGGAGAGAGTCGGACAGCGGGAAGAAGAGAGCAGACCCAGCGGATTCCAGCCGGTCAGGACGGGATAAACACTTGTCCATTCATCCTTTTTTTTTTTTTCCTCATTCACTTGTCCGTTTACTCATTCACTCACAAGAGAGAGAAATCTTATAAAAGCAAAGAAACAATATAAGAATGGAAAGTGGCTGGGCCGGGCAGGTGTGAGGGCAAGGATGTCCAGACTGCAGCCCACAGGCCAGATCCGGCCCCCTGTCTTTCTGCTCAAAAGATTATAAAACGAAGAATATGGGACAGAACCTTATGTGGCCTGCAAAGCCAAAATATCTCCTCTCGGGTTCTTTCCGGGAAAAGTTTGCCCACCCCTGCAGGGAACAGAACGGCGACCGTGGAAAATACGTTTGGAAAGTGAGGGTGGAGCTCGCTCCCGGGGCCTTGAACAACAGGCTGAGTTTGGACCTGGTCCTGTGGACGATGGGTGGTCACTGAAGGTCTCAGAGAGGGGAAGGACTGGAAGGCTGATAGTGCAGAGAGAAGGTGGACCCCAGGTAGCCGCCGTGGGCACGACTCCAGGAGGCGCCCTTCACACTCTGTGCAGTGTAGTGCTGCTCAGGGGGCCCCATTAAACACAAGGTGGCTGCAGCCCTGGGTAGCGCAGTGGGGGGCGCCTGCCTGGAAGGGTGGAGCCGGGAGGCCAGCAACGGTGAGTTCTGATCTTCCCTGACCCTCTCCAGGCCGGCTCTCCACTCTGCAAAATGAGGGCTTAGACACGTTGCTGTCCACCTAACACGTAAGTCTTGAACCTTTTATTCAAACCAAATTTCACTTGGAAGCAAAACAAATTCCATCTATAGGAGCATGCAGCACTGGTTGAAGGGGCTGAGGACGGGGCAGTGGAGCTCAGTTTGACACCCCCCGACTGGGTGACCCTGGAGCCCCTTTAGCCCCGACAGTTGGGGGCCCAGGCAGAGGAGGGGGTCCTTGAGGCTGCAGAGGATGACCCACAGCCAGACCTGGCCCTCCATCTTGCCTGGGCCCTGACAAAGTGCATTCCATGGAGGCGGACGGGGATTGTGCAAAGGAGGAGAGGAAGGGGGGAACACAGGGGCGGGAGGAGGTGTCCAGGCACGACAGGAACCCCGGGCGGGTATGAAGGGAGGGATGGGGGACACCAGCGAATATGGGGTGGGGGGCAAGGAATGCAGAGTCAGGGTTCAGGTTGGGTCCAAGAACCTGGTGTGGAGTGGAGGAGGGCAGAAAAGCTTGCAAAGTGGCCGCCAGGAATTTCACAGCAGTGCCACCTCTGGCCTCGGCCTTCATTCTCTCCTTTCCCCTTGTGCCCATGAAGCATCCCCCGCGACCCCCAGCCCACCAGCGGGCTTGGCGGCCTCTCCTGAGTCTTTCATCAGGGAGCCTGCTGGGCCTCCGTCTCTGCCTCCGCCTCCAGGAGAGAGCGGGGCCGGGTGGAGGTGGGGAGAGGGAGTGTGACCCCAGAGTCTCAGCTGTCAGCCTGGGGCACGGAGGGAGGGGGAGGGGCCAATCCACGAATGCCCGAGATGCTTGGCTGAAATTAGATTTTATCTCCAGCTGTTTATGTTGAGGGCTCCGCTCCTCTGAAGATGCTGAGGACGTCCAGAAAAAACACTATCTGGAGAAGAAGCACCCCCAGGTCCACCGGTCCATCCTCATTGCCCTCCCACAATGCCAGTCCCCAGAGGGCCCCAGGTCTCAGCCCAGGTCTCCTCTCTGTTTCCCCAGATGCGCGTCCCCCTTGCTGGGCATTTGGCTGCGTTCACACCCGCCTCGGAGTGCCCACCCGCACCAGTGTGGGGCCCTACCTGCTCGGGCCAGTCCAGGCGTCCTGCCAAGCTCCAGGGCCAGCCCCCAGCCCGCCCCACTGACAAATGCCAGGCCCAGGGGTCCCAGCCTGTGCGCTGACACCCACCAGACAGGACCCCTTGACAGGACCTGATAAGAAGTCAGGATGTAGATAGCAGCCCGGGCAGAGCCAGCATTCCAGCTCTCCCACAAGCAGCCAGCAAGGGGAGAGTTAGAAACCCCGCCTTCGGAGGGAGGAAGCAGAGTGTGGCGGTGGTGGCCTCGAGCTGGGCCTTCCCTTCCCTGAGGCCCGTGGGGCAGAACAGAATATCAGCTAGATTGGAGGATTCAGGCCATGTGTGAGCTTGCCTGTGTGTGTGTGTGTGTGTGTGTGTGTGTGCGAGTGATTGTGTGTGCAAGGAAAAGAACTGATGTCCTTGCACACCTGGTCACCAGGGACACGAATTTCTAGTCAGGCTCACATTCTTCTCCCTGGACCTTGGACCCCAGTTCAAGGGCATCCCGGTCCTCCTTGACTGACCACTGACGAGGGTCTTAGTCCCCAGCCTGTGGCCGCAGCCACCACACAGCCCTATCTTGAGCTCTGAGCAGGAGAGCCTCCTCTCAGAGCTGCTGGAGGACCAGTTCCCAAATCTGGCGGCAGGTGCAGCCTGCAGCCCCCACCTCATGTATAGACCCCAAAACCCCACCCCCCACCCCAGCCGCGGCTCCCCTTGGAGAAGCCGCCCTCGCTTGTGTGTTCGCAGACCCTCAGGCTCCGGCTCCCGGTGCTGGCACCCTCTGCCTCCCCCAGGGGCCCCGACCCACTCCGTCCACTCCTCAGAGCCAGGAGTCGGGGAGAGGGGTTGGCCCCTTGCCCAGCAGGGCTGGCAGTCTGCCTGCCCCTGCTCCCATCCTACTGTTAGTAGGATGGGCAAAGGGAGCTGTGCATGTTCCTCGAAGACAAAGAGGCAAGAGGGTGCCTCGGTCAGCAGGGGCCCGGTGGAGCTTCTTGGTTCCCGGGACCCTGCACGCGGAGCCCCTTCCTTCTCTTCCTCTGCGGGCGTTGCTCACTTTCACTGCTCACCAGGCTCTTTCTAAGCTTTGAATGCAGCCCCGCAGCCCCACTCTCCCATCCCCAATGCCACCCCCTTCCCCCGGTACCCCCTCCCTCCTGGACCGGCCGGCTGGGCGGCCCCCCGTGAAGGTACAACCCTGGGGCTCCTCGGGGTGACGTGGTGGAAACTTCTGCTCGGGGCTCTCAGCCTCCAAATGGTCAGAGGAGGCTCCCGCTGCAGCAACAGGAGCAGCAGGAGAGCTGCCCTCCCACAGGGCCAAACGCGCGTCTGAGGACCTTCCCACCAACAAACCCGATTATACAGCCCAGGAATGTTCTCTTCCCTCTCCAAGCCCTCGCCGCCTCCCGAGACCCAAGCCCCAGGGTCCCCGTCTGGACTCAGCCTGGACGGGCAGCGCCAGGAGCAGACACTTACCGCGGTCAGTGTCCCTGAGCTGGGCCGGCCGGTGGCTCGCAGTTGACTGTGGGCTGTAAGGGGCAGAGCAGAGGGGGGACTATGAAAACCACGGCCAGCGGCAACTGGCCGGTAAAAATAGAACAGACGGCTGCCCCTCCCCCGGTCCGTCCCCCACCCCCGCCCACCACGCACAGAGCCGAACCACAGCAGGACACGACCCTAACCCCATGGGCTTGAAGATGCATGTGTAAGCTGCTCAGGAATACACACAAACCCTGTGCACAGAGGCCACCAACTGAGTACAACCAGTACCCACCTAGGGAGATGCTGGCTGAAGAAAGGGAGACGATGAGCAGCCAGACCAGATGGGCACTGAGCAGCCCCGGGGCCGAGCAGGGGCATGAGGGAGAGCAAGGGGCCCAGGGGGCCAGCAGGGGCTGGGGAAGGGAACCCCACATCTTTACAAGGGAATGCGGACATCAGGCCTCCAGCCCACGCTCCAAAAGCCTAAGAGGACCAGAGACGCCTGCACTTGCATGTGATGTGAACAGAGCTGCTGGCAGACTCCAGGGAGCATCCTGGAGCTGAGCTGAGGAGCAGCAGTGGGGCCCACCTCAGGGAGGTCTGAGGGTCTCCAGGCGGGTGTCCAGGGAGCTAGGTTCCCCAGCTTCCAAATGGCCCCCTACGTGCCACGCCTGGCCCCCCTGGGGAGACTAACTCACCTCCTCCCTGAGCCCTGTCCCTCGTCTCAGCCAGCAGAATCCGGGGGGCTGGGCCGTGCCGGCTGCACCTGTCTATGGGGTATTTTTAGGATGGTTGGTGAACACATAATACCCCATAGTCAGGGAAAGACAATGCCTGCTATGTTAATCCCATGGCTATTATTGTCTGTTGTCTCCTGGGCCGGGGTCCCAGGCTGTGGCAGGACAAGCCGGGCACTGACCCCTCGGGGAGGCCAGGAAAGGCCTGGCAAGCAGCAGGAGGTCAGGCAGCAACACCCCACTCCCCGCCGGGTCGGAGAGAGAACTGGTGGACGGGACGTCCCGAGGAGACGCAGCCACAGTGCCACGGGGTGGGGAGGCCACCACCGTCCTGGGGCCCAACAGCAGTGGTTCTAACCTGGCCCAGGTCAGGGTGACATTGGGAAGCGTCCATGCAGGAAGGATGCCAGGGAGAATGGACAGGGTCTGGGAAGCTATGGGGGTCTGAGCACAGGATTCCAAGGGGAGGGGCTGGGATGGAAAATGAAGGCAGCGGCCCAGGAGCAGCTGGGGCCGAGAGGGACCGGGGGCTGGAAGGTGAGTCTGCTGGGGTTTATGACATGAGCTTATCATGTTTATAATTTATACAATTACCTTCTCACCAGACCTTAATATGCACAAAAACCATGAATTGTCTGCGTGGATTAGAAAGGAAAACGCAGAACAGACTGACAAAGTAAACAGCAGAAGGGGGTCAACACAACCTAAGAAACAGGCACTCGGATGTTCACAGGAAGACACAGCCGGCCTGGTCTCCACAGGACTCTAGGAATCACGACTTGGGTGTTACTCATCCTCAGGCCCTGTTGGGACAGCGTGGGGCTGGTCTCCCTCGTCTCAGGTCCCAGCGTCCCGACTCCGTCCACACCATCCCACCACGCCATGTGGGCTCCAGCGGTCAGCCGTCCACCCTCTGACCGGCCGGCCGCCCAGCTGCGGTGGGAAGGGATGGCCTTGCCCTCGGCTTCTCTCCTGCCGTCTGCTCAGAGATGGCCTTCGGAAACGAGACTGCTGTGCCGTGTTGTCCTTGCCCCCGCCCCAGCCTCCCTCTGCGGGTGCGGTGGGTGCTGAGGCTGCCGGAGTCCATCTGCCGGCCTGGCGATCTCTGGCTGCAGGCCGCCCACACCAGGGGGAGGACCACTGCCCATGGCGGTCACAGCCCAAGTCCCCGCTCTCTGCCCTGGCCAAGACACCTCTGCAGCCTTTCTCCTGCCCTCCTTGTTCACAGTTGTCCTGCAAAAAGGTGACCCCCTTCTCAGTGCAGACCTGCCCAGAGGCCTGGTCCCCCACCCCCATTCCTGCAGAGTGGGGACAGCTGTCCCGGGAGCTATGAGGCTAAGTCTGGCCCCGCTGCTCACCCAGCCAAGGAGGAACCTCCCCAGACACAGCCGGAAACAGTGCTCGTGGCCCTGCCAGAGCCCCCAGCAGAGCTACCTGCGGTGGGCTGAACAATGGCCCCCTAAAGACGTCATGGAAATGTGAATGTTACCTTATGCGGCCAAAGGGACTTTGCAAATGGGATTAATTTAGGGCGCCCGGGATGGGGAGAGCATCATGGAGATGGGGAATTGTCCATGTGGGCCCCTCGAACCACATGGGTCCTTGTGAGACTGAGGCACAAGGGTTAGGGTCAGCAGGGGGAGATGTGGTGGAGGAAGCAGAGGCCAGAGAGGAGAGAGGATGCTTTGGTTTGGGGACGGAGGAAGGGACCACGAGCCAAGGAATGCAGGTGGCCTTTAGGAGCTGGAGAAGGCAAGCACACGGAGGGAAGCAGCCTGGCCCCGCCTTGTCTGTCGGCCCAATGGGACCGATTGTGGATTTCTGGCCTCCAGAACTCTAAGGTAACAAGTCTGTGTTGTTTTGAATCACTACGTCCGTGGGATTTGTTACGGCAGCAAGAGAGAAGACAAAGCCACTCCTGAGCACCTGGCTGGGCCCTGGGCCTCCGTGGTCCAGGCTGCACGTGGGGCCAGTGGGGAGAACGCCAGGCCTGGGAGGCTCACAAGAAGAACCAGGCCGGGGCCAGCGTCCTCAGGCCTGGCAACCCCGAGGCACATCTCCACACGTCCCGGCCTTCCCTAAAGCCAGCTCTGGTCTTGCCCAGAGGATCGCAGAACATCAGAGCTGGAAGACTGTCCGGTCCGATCATTGTGCCCACAGGGAAACTGAGGCACAGAGAGCAAGGCTTCATGGTGGCTGGGCTGGATCTCCTAACCCCCAGCCCGGGGCTCCTGTCATGCTGCCCCTAATGTCACTTCTGTAATCCTAACTCAGCCCAATTCTGTCCTGGCACCTCCTTTTAACCCTAACGTGACCCTGCTCCTGCCTTTAACCCTAACAGATCCCGTGGCCCCAAGGAGCCCTGGACGAGAACAGGAAAGTGCGCCCCCTCCCCGTGGGTGCAGCCCCACAGGTGGACGGAGCCCCCTCCCCGCCTGCTCCGTGGTTCTCGTTGGGTGAACGATCCACATACCACGCCTGGCAGACCTCGCCCGGACCCGCTGGAACTTTCTTTGTCTAGCTGTCTCTTCTCTCACTTGGTTCCTGAGGCAGCCCCCGCCCACTTGTCACCCATTCTGCACACAATTTCGTGGGAGATGCTAAAACTTCCCTTGTTCCTATGCCTAAGCCAGCTCCCTCCCCGACGCCTGCTCCACACCGAATGGGGGAGCCTGGCCTTGTTCCCCACCCCCCCACCTGGCATGAGCCCTGCCTTCACGCAGGCCTTCGAGAGTCTACATTTAGGGTCCTTGTGGGTAGCCCAGCTGCACAGCGTCCTCTCTCAACCACAGCTTCCTCCTTCGTGAACTGGGTTGGTGGCGTGCAGTGACTGAGGTGAACCTGGCTTCCACCGGGACCCTCCTCCTGGGGACAAGGGGGGTGGCCTTCCTGTAGCCTCTGTTTAAAGTCCAAAGAGAGTCTGAGGCAGCCTTGAGCAGAAGCTGGGCCGTGTGGTCCGTGCCCTCTCAGATCTCCTGTGACTCCCCAGCTCAGTGGAAAATGCCAGAAGGAGAACCCTCGCCAGGAGGAGGAGGACTGAGAGCCAGGGCTCGCCAGATCCAGGGAGAAAGGGGCTTCCAGCCTCTGGTCCCTCTGGCTTCCAGTGTCAGCTGGACCAGGAAGGAAGTGTCGGGCCAGAGGAGCTAAGCCTTGTGAGGCCGTGTGGGCTGTGAGTCAGGGCCCCAGCCCCTCGGTGGCCGACACCTGTCATCCCGGCTGCCCTGGAATTGCCCGGGAAGCAGAGGAGCCCGAATTAGCAAGTGACAAGGCTCAGCCTTCCCGCCCAGCACTCTGGGCCAGCGCCCCGTGACAGCCAGCGCCACGAGCCCCCCATGCCTCCTCCACCCCGTGTCACCATCTTAAGCCCATCGGGTGATGCAGGGCCGGGTTTCCAGCAGCTCAGTCCTGGGAGGAGGTGAGGCAGGGGGCGGAGGGGGCTGGAGCAGAAGAAATAAAGAAGGGAAAGTAGACGTCCCCCCATTTCCTGCCACAAACCGGCCTCACTGCCGAGGCCTGAGCATCAGAGACACAGTGCAGCACAGCAAGTCACACTCGACCCTGCACTCCCTGGTGACGGTCCCCCCGGGGAGCTCAAGCAGCTCGGACCCTCTGAGCCTCCGCGTCCTCGTCTGTAAGATGGGGTGATGGCGGCGCTGCCTCAGTGGGTGCTGGGGGGTTAACTGAGTCACGCGCATAAAAGGCTTTAAGCAAATGCTTCACAAATGTGGGCTCGGGTGTTCTCTGAAGCCTCTGACCGACCTGGGAAGCGGCTCGCCGAGGCCCTGGGCACCCGGCCTCTGTGCTCCTGAACCAGCCCTCCCGCTGACGCCTGGACAGGGCGAGTGCTCCGTCCATAGGGACCAGCCCCGATTGTCTGCGTGAGTTTATCTTCCAGCAACACGCGGCTTCCTGGGAATTTGGAGTGACCAGCGTGGGGCCCCAAAGCCCCATATCATTCCTTTCAACATTAAAAGCCATAAGGGATGCTTTCAAGTGCGGGTTCCCCATTGACCTGATTGTGAGGGGTTTGGCTCCACGGCAACAGACGGTATCGGCCCTTTTTCAGGGCTTAGATGCCGTGAGGAGGAGGCCCTGCTGTCCTCTCCAGGGAGGCCTGCGTGGGGCCGGTGATGGGTGAATGGTGGTGACGTCGGGTTCGGGGAGCCTGGGAGAGGCACAGCAGGGAGAGGAGGCAAGGGCAGGGCTCCCAGCGGGCTCCACGCTGCTGGGGCCTGGGCTTCAGTTCAACTATGGCCTTTCTCATATTCGTGTAAGCCCTGCACCTTCCAGACCCCACTATCCCACCTCACCCGCCACCCCCTGCCCGAATCTTTGCTTCCCCTCTCCCTTGAGCTGCCTTCTCCTCCAGCTCAGGGTTGCCCATCCTGAGCCCCGCCCCCCAGCTCCTCTGCTAGCTCCCCTATCAGCCTGGTGCATCGGTGGAGGAAGGGGACCACCCCACTGTCACCCCAGGTCCCTCTGTGCCGCCGGCCAAGCCCTCCCAGCCAAGAGCCTGGGCTTGGCTGGGCCTTGACGGGTCCCCGAAAGACAGGCTGATTCTCCAGAAATTCCATAATAAGCAGGCGGGGTTTGGAGCCGACCCTGTGGGGCTGGGGGATGTGGGGGACTGGAGAACGAGCTAGCAAATCAGGGGTGGACCCCACCCTAGAAATGAGCTCTTTTCAAACTGGCACGTGAGCAGTCAGCAGGGCTGGAGCTGGAACACCAGCTCGCTGTGTCTCTCCCAATTCCGCCTCACCCCCCAGCCCCGCAATGTACCCCAGGCCCTTGTCTCCTGCTCAGCTCCCGGCTCGCCTGCGCTGCCACCCTGGCCACCGAGCCTATTTGCTGCCTTGAAGCCCAGACCTCGTGGGCGCCCGCTTCTGCACCTTTGAGCTCGCAGGTTTCCAAAGCAGAGCTGTTCCTCCATGTTGCTCTCCCCTAGTTGATGCTTCCAGGCCCTGCAGGAAGTCACCTCCTCCAGGAGGCCTTCCCAGATTCCACACATCCCTCCGGGCACAGGACTTCCTCTCTGTGCCGCTCACTTGGTTCTAGGCCTTGCATCGCCTCTCTGAGGTCCACGGGTTCCCCTCCCTCCCAGAAAGCTGTCTCTGGGGTCAGGCGATGGGGCTTCTGCTCTCTGTCTGTCCCCTCGGGACACAGCCTGGCATGCAGCAGAGCAGGTGTCTGCTGGTCCAGTGGCTTCAGCCTTTATGGTTCATCAGAACCCCTGCAGGGCTTGGTGAAAGAGCGATCCTGGGCCCCACCCCAGAGTCTCTGCATCAGCAGGTCTGGGGGGCACCCGGACATCTGCGTCTCTAACAGGTTCCCGGGTGACGCTGAGGCTGCTGTTCTGGGGACCCCACTTGAAGAACCACTGTTGTACTAAACCAGGTAGGAAAAGGCGCCCCTGGGGCAGACACAGCCCTTTGGGGGAGTGTCTTGACTTCCGCCTGTGTCATCTCTCAGCAGGGCCCCTGGGTTGGGCATAAAGCCAAGGACTGCCAGGACCCACCCCTGTCATTGCCCCCAAGCTCCAGACTCGGAGAACTCTGGTGGTCCCAAACACCTGCCATCCATTCATTCCTTTGTTCGTTCAGCCGCACCCGGGGTCCCAGACGCTGAGCCAGGCTATGGGGATATGACAGTGAGCTCGGACCTTGTCCCCGCTGCAGCCCAGGCCGGGCGGACGGTCCTGGACCCCCGGACACAGCCCCTCACGTTTGCTGAGCCTCTCGCTGCTTTTCCACTGTTCCTCCCTCCCCTGCTGCAGATGGTGAGGGACAGAAATCATTTTCTTCTTTGTCAGAGGGATGAGCTTCGTCCCGGGGCGGAGGGGGGCGGATGTCAGTGGGGGCAGGGTCCCAGCCTGCTGTCCTTCCCGGGTGCCGAGTGTGTGTCCCGCCCGGGCCGCCCCAGCATCAGACCCGTGTGCACCGCGTGTTCGACACGCTCGTCCAGGCCTCTGCAAGTCCTCGTCACTCAAGGGCCCCAACCCGAACCCCGACTGCCCCTCCCCCCTGCTCCTCCTTCTGTGCATCACGCACAGAAATGGCACGGCCACACCCGGAGCCCACCAGAAACCCCAGGGTCATCCCGTCCTCCCCTGCCTCGCTTCCACGGTCTGGTGGGCACCAAGTTCTGTCCTATCCCCATTTGGGATCTTCTGTCCTGTGGTCTCAGGCCACTGCGTTTTGCCGACTTGCTTGCCACCCCTCCAGGATCCCCATGGCTGCCTGTACCGTCTCCCTAAAGTAAGAAGATGGTCATGTTGCCTCCATGCACCTCAGGATGAAACACAGGCCCTACTCAAAGGGTCAAGCCGACGCCCTTTGTGACCTCACAGCTCCTGGCTTCCACACTCCCTTCCCTCAGGCTTCACGGAGCTGCTAGAAGCTCCCGGAGCGGGTGGAGGCTTCTCAGAGGCTCAGAGGCCCTTCTCTCTCACCCGACCCCCGATGAGCTGCCTCCTACACTCCTACAAATCTTGGTGGAGCATTGTCTCCTCCAGGAAGCCCACCTTGACTGTACTGGGAGCCATCCTCCAGGCTCCACAGCCCCTGTGGGTCCCTCTTTTGCTGCACATAACCCACAACATTGGAGTCCTCTCTCTCCTAGTTTCGAGAAACTTGAGTGTTGACGCCAGGTCTTACTCATTTCATGTCCTCGGTGGCTGGCACAGTGCCTGACACCAATAGGCGATCAATAAATGCTCACTGGACAAATGAATGGACAAATGAACGACACAGAGAGGAGTCTTCTGACCAAAGACAGTGGCGGAAACTGCCTGTAGGGCTCAGGGGGGACACTTGCTTGTCCCTGGGGCCCTGAAATAAGGCCGGGGAGCTCCCGGCTGAGGGGTAGGAAAGCGTCGTGTTCAAGTTCTTGGCACCCAGGGGCCCCCGGGGACAGGCAGCCACAGCCGCCCACTGACCTCGCCGCGGGGGCTGACCGGCTCTCCCGCCCGCGATGTGCTCAGACATACATAAAAACAACAGCTGGGCAGCTGGGCCTTTGTTGGTGTTAAACTTAGCCCCTCGGAGGTCACCCTGAACCATGACACCCCCTCTACCCCATGTCCAAGCTGGGGCCGGGCAGATGCCAACACAGACAGAGGGCCTTGACGGTGCCAACCCAGAGGGCCTTGACGCCTGGCCAACGCCCAGCCTCCCTGCCACCTCCCCCCACCACCGGCTCCACTTCTCTCCGAGCCCCAACCCCCCGCAGCCTGCAGCCCTCTCTCTCCATCGCTCTCACACTCCTGCCCCTGCTCCAGGGCTGCGCTCCAGGAGCCTTGGGGAGGAAGCGGCCAGGAAGGGGCCTTCGCCATCGGCGGTTCCAAGGAAGTTCCTCCAAGACCCCGGCCAGGGTGAGAAAACTCTCCAAAACTCCGAGGCTGGGCTGAACCTCCTCCTGAGCGTAGGGATTCCGGGGACCCTGCCCCTTCCACACTGGGGCAGAGGGTGGGCAGCCTGCTGACTCCTCTCTCACAAGAAAGAGGGGGCCCCTCCTCCATGTCCTCCTCAGTGTAGGCTCCAAGCCCAAGGTCTCTTCTCTCCTTGTTGGAGGAGTCACCTGCCTGAGGGTTCGCAACCCCACGTCGTGCCTCCACCTGCTCACTGTGGGGCTGCAGGGGACCCCGGACTCCAGACTCACAGCCACACCCAGACTTACCATAACGGCTGGAGCAGAGGTGGGAAACCAACCAGGGTGTGTGTGGGAGTGAAATTCATTAATCCTCCGGGACAGTGGGAGACAGACGTGGCGCCAGGCTTGGTGAGGCCGCCCCTTCTGTTCCCGGTTCGGCCGTCCCGTGCATGTCTGTGGCGGCGCTTTGCAAAACAGGCTCCGCCAACCCTCGAGGGTATGTTGCTGGCCTTGTCCACATTGTTGGCCTTTGCCCTGATGGGGCAGAGACAGCGGTGGGTAGAGCTGCTGGTGCGAAGCAGGGACCGAGGAGCCCAGACGGTGCTGGCCGCCGTGTCCCTGCCCCCCGCCCTCTCAGCGGGGCAGCCGGTTTTACTGCAGTGCCCTCGGCGATGCGGGAAGAAGCGTGAAGTGCGTTGTACTGAATACGGCAGGTGCACACCCCGCGCGGCTGCCGGGTCTCAACGCAGAAGGAAGGCGCACTTGGTGCCGCTCACGTGGCACGTCATTTCCACTTGAAAGAGGGAGAGATTAAAAAACTGTGGTTGGTTGGACTTGAATATTGGTAGATGTTTTCTCCAAAATGAACCAAACGGGCGTGTCGCTTCAAGGAAAACAGCAGAGAGTACTTGTTGTCAGTTATAAAATTCAAGCTTTGGGGCCGGCCTGTGGCTGAGTGGTTAAGTTTGTGCGCTCCGCTTCCACGGCCCAGGGTTTTGCTGGTTCAGATCCTGGGTGTGGACATGGCACTGTTCATCAGGCCATGCTACGGTGGCGTCCCATATAGCAGAACCAGAAGGACCCACAAATAAAGATATACAACTACTTACTCGGGGGCTTTGAGGAGGAGAAGAAGAGAAAAAGAAGATTGGCAACAGTTGTTAGCTCAGGTGCCAATCTTTAAAAAAAACGAGAAAGTAAAATAACACCAAGAAAAAAAATCAACTTTTATAAAATATCAAGCTTTTAAGTGAAAACTCAAATCTTGGAGAATTCATATCCACCTTTGGGAGCTTCATCGTTTTGCATGTTGCAAAAGTCTCCGTACGCAGATGCCCCAATACGTGATAAGGTCGGCGGTGATAATAAAGAACCTGATTTTTAGAAATCATTGAATGAGGTAGGAAATGTGTTAACATTTGGAAGATCCATACGACTCAGGGCACCAATATTTTCCAAATGCCCAAGGTGCAGCGTTACAACATCGTGCCCAGATGAGAGGTCCACTCAGGGCGCGACTGGACTCTGACGAAACAGACAATGAGATGCTGCTGACGGGCTCCAGGTTCCACGCAGCCGCCAAACTTTAAGAAACTCCCACCTGGCGAGTCTTGACCTAGAACCCGAGAAGAATGTCCGCAACCCTCTGGAAGGCTGTGAAAACGCTCCTCTCTTTTCCGACTACATACCTGTGTGAGGCTGGATATCTTCTGTGTCCTCCCACCAAGGTGCGTTACGACAGATCGGCTGCAGAGGCAGGTATGAGAGTCCAGCTGACTCCTAGCAAACCAGATGTCCAAGAGATTCATAAAAACGTAAAACAATGCCACTCTTATTAGGTACTTTTATTTCATAATTTTATTATGAGACATTTTATTTATAATAAATCATAGTTTTCTTTATTTTTATTTATGTTTGTATTATTTATAACATTGTATTTATAAAAGTATTTTATTCATATTAACACGTAAGACGGGCCTATGATTATAATTATTAAATGAATTAATATTTTAAAAATTTCTCAGTTTTCATTTCTGATAAGGTATTTATTGACACCTCTGACTGACTTAAAAAGTCTTTAGGGTCCTCAGTAAAGAGTGTAAAAAAGTCTTGAGCCCCCAAATTTGAGAACCACTATTTCTGGTTTTCGTGGTTGATTATCATTATTATTGTCCTGACTCACTTATGTTATCTATAAAATAAAGTAAAAAACAAAAGCGATCAAGAAAAAATGAAGCATGATTTTTAATTCTGTCAAGTGACAGCCAGTAACAGGAATCAATCAAGAAATTCTTAACACCCTGTTGAGTGTGGGAGACGCCACCGCCAGGGAGCTCCGAGGATTTCACGGCTTAATAAAATGTCCCTAAAATGACAAGTTAGGCATGTTTTCAAAATGAACTGTGTGGAACAGTTTGAGCAGGCAGCTGCGAGTTGTGGTTCAGTCCTTCTCTCCGTGTCTTTGTGAGAAAACTCCGCCTTTGACAGGCGGCCTCCGGGAGCCCAGGTCAGATTCCAGGAGCTGGGGATGCAGGTCTCCCCCTCACCACCAGAGGGAGCATTGGTGCAGGTGCGTGTGCGTGCGCATGTGCGTATGTGTCAGACAGAATGTGTGCACACATGCGTGTGTGCATGTATGTGCATGTGTGTGAGCATGCATCTGCATGTGTGTGCACACGTGTCAGAAACAGAATTCGTGCGAGTGTATGTGTACATGTGTGCATGTGTGTGCTTGTGTGCAAGCATGTATGTGTGTGCATGTGTGTGTGTCAGAGACAGGCAGAATGTGTGTGATATGAGATCGTTCATTGTGAAAACTTAGGAGTGGCTGACCGTGCGAGAATGGCTCTTCTCTCTACTTCATCCCTCCCCCCACCCTCCACCCGGATGATAAACAGCTGAGCCCCGACCCTCATCCACCCCCCGCTGAGCCCTCCCTACTCCCATGCCTCCTTCACACGAGGTCCTCTGGTCCGTTCCAGGGCTGGAGCAAACGCAGCCGATCTGACAGCAGTGCTATGTGACACACAGGCTATAACCCGATGCAGCTGTTTGAAAATGGGTGTCTTTCTTAAGGTGAGATCTCCCTGCCGTCTAGAGCCCCCTCGAGGATCTAAGAGGTTCTTTACTTTTGGGGAGGTTTAGAACTTCCTCTGAGAACTTTTGAAATCCGTGACATCCAAAACGTCGTTTTGGAAGTCATAAGTTTTCACACACACCCGTTCCAGGGGCTCAGAGACGCCCTGAAACACATTCAAGGACACACAGGGACAGGGGGGTGCCTGAGCCAGTCATGTGTGCACAACTGTCTCCAAGGACCTCGGGACACCTGTGGCCGCTGCTCTCAGGGGTGGCCTGGGATGCTGAGGATGGACCTGGAGGAGAGGCAGCCGGCACCAGGGGGCGGTGTGGAGCAGGAGCGAAGGATGGAAGGATGGGGGTGGGGGGGTTCCCAGGGCGCCTGGTGCAGGGCAGGGAGCCACGTTGGTTCACAGCCTGTGACAGGACGACGCTGCTTCTCCCCAGCACCTCCTCCTCGTGTGCAACCACTCGCGGTAACTCAGGAGGTTCCGCCGGGGGTGAAATGCACGCTTGCTGCATTTTCGCATGCGTTTTTGAAGCATGAGACTTCTCCGTGCCTCAGACTAGAATCCAGACAGAAATGGAGCCTTATCCTGCTTTGTCGTCCACGTGAAGATGTGACAAACTCCCCGGACATCTGTAATACACGCAATAAGACACATGTTTTACCGTGGTACTGACAGGTGTGCTGAATTCTCTCAGAAGGGCCCCAAAAGAAGCTTCACCAAGGGGGTAACCCTTGAGCTGGGCTTTTTAGAAAGTTCATCAGGCAACCAAGGAGAATGGCTTCACAGACCCAAATAACAGACTGAGCAATGACGCAGCGGCACGACAAGGGGTAGGGCAGGGGGCGGATATGAGCAGTTTGCTCTCGCTAGGGTGTGAAGGGCTAGGCTGCGGACAAGCAGGAGGCGATGAAGCTGGGAGTGGATGTAGGGTGGTGACAAGTCACAAAACCTGTTCTCATGCCAGGTGGCCGTCAGCCTGGACTCCTGCATCTAACTGAGGTCCGTTAAAGGGCTATAAACCAGGGTGACACAGTCAGATGTGAATTTAGAAAGTTTGCACAGACTGCAGAATAAAACTGGGTTAGAGAGTGCAAGGATTGGAGGCCAAGGGGCCAGGTCAGAGGCAATTAGAACAACAACAGCAACAATAATAATAAACAAATAATAAAATTAAAATATAAATAATATACAAATATAACAAAAGCATAATAATAAGGGGTGACTGCAGACAGGGACTGAATTCAGGCAGCGGCCACAGCCGCCTGTTGAATTAGGAGAACGGCCTGCAGCAATAGCTGACTGCGCAGGTGTGTGTTGGGGGGCAAAGGAGAAGAATCTGGACTGATGCTCTGGCTTCGTCCACAGGATGCGTGTGGTGCCTTAAACTGAAAATGGAGCTATCTCACAGAGAAGGAGCTGGTTTGGGATGAGGATGTGAGCTCCGTCTTGGAAGGTAGACCCGGAGATGCTCAGGGGACAGACGGTGTCCCTGTGGGGTAGCTGGGCAGCTGGACAATCTGGGGTCAGACCGGAGTCATTGTCTTCTCATAGCAGTTAAGACCCAGGCTGGATGAGATGGGCAGGATGTGGGGGGAGAGGGGAGAACGAGAGAGGTCAAGAGGGCCAAGGATGAAACCCCAAGGGGAACGGACATGTAGGGGGAGGCCGAGGAAGGGCTTCAGAGGAGGAGAGGAAGAGAGAAGTGGGTGGAACAAGATCAGTGTGACGTCACAGAGGTCACGGGAAGCAGAATCGGGGGGGCAGGGAGACCCACGGCATCAGTGTCCTGGAAGTCAGTCCTCCACTAGGGCTCAGGGGTGGAATATCTGGGGTCCTGGAGGGAGGGTCTCAATGCAGACACCTAAATGCCGGCGTGCCCCAGGACCCAGGGCCCAGCGGAAAAGGAAGGGGTCCTCTCTAGAGACACTGGGGTTCAGGGACAGCAGGCACAGCTGAGGACAGGGCATCACTCTGAAATCAAGAGGACTAAGGAAAGTTCCTGACAGAAGGGCAGGACAGGACCACCCCAACTCCTGCTGCTGAGCCACTGGCAGCCAGGCTGGCACTGCCTGGCAGGAGACGAAGGGTCCCATCCCAGGAGCAGGCGCCAGTACCAGGGGGTCCCGCAGTGAGGCCACGGGGCCCCAGCTTGATCCCCCAGGGTCAGACCCCTGAGACACCGGCCCGACCCCACACAGAGCTACCAATCCATGCTGAGCGCCTGGAATCACGTGTGGAAATGGACATCGAAGGCTCACCCGGTGTTTGAAGGAAACATCTAACTCGAAAGAGAAGGAAAACCGATTAAAAAGCAATCTGGAGAGAAGACACAATGCAGGGAAGAGAGAAGAACTTAAAAAAAAAACTGTGGCTAATATATTTATAGAGAGAGGACATCGTGTCCGTGCAATGGGAGGAGAACGCTGCACAAAAAAGGAGAGGAACGTTCAGAAAATAAAAACGACTCTTGGGAATCAGACTATGAAAGCAACGAGAAAACATGCAATAGAAGGGCTGGGTGGTAACGTTGAAGGAATCTTCCAAAAAGCACAAAAGAGATGGAAAGCAGATGGCGAAGGATGAGGAAACAGAAGGATCCTCCAGGGCCCAGGGGTCACGTCTCAGAGCCCCCGAGAGCTCCGAAAACTTAGACGGAGACGGTTATCACAGAGGTTAGCCCGCACCGCCCAGAACCGAGGGCACAGGGCTCCCCAGCTCTATTAAGGACAGAGGCCTACGGCGCAGCAGACAGGAGAAGGTGAGCAAAGCTTTCAGAGAGAAAAACGTGGGTCGCAGACAGCGGATAGAAACGTCGAACAGCTGTAAACACTGGAAACTAGAACACAATAGAAAAACGCCTTCAAAATCCTAAGGGAAAGTCATTTCCAGCAAGAACGCTATAGACACCCAGCCAGACCATCGATTCACGGCGAGGGGAGAGGAAAGATATTTTAATCCGCAAACCTTCAAAATTCTCTTGTCTCTTTTCTCAGTAAGTTGCTGGAATTTGTGTTTCACCCAAAATGAAGGAGCACTAACCACAAAAGAGGCAGACAGGGTGCAGGAAATTCGGGGTTCGATGGGTAAGAGGGGACGGGAGGAAGGTACCAGGTCAGGACCAGCTGCAGACGAGGCCCAGTGACGCAGGAACGTTCCTGATTCCCTCGTGGGTTTGGGTGCACTCAGCTCGCTCTGCCATCAGGAAAAGGGAGCCTACTTCAGTCCTGGACACAGAGACAAGTGAGAACAAGGCCACCTTAACTTCAGAGAACATCTCCGGTCACATAAAAAGGGACGTTCATCAGAACATACTGCAGGGCTTGGATGGGAAAAATATTGACAAAGGCAAGATAGGTCAATGCTCTCAATGTAACCAAAACCTGAGATAAAGCGAAATTCATTGAGAGGATGTGGGAGGGAGGGATGTGTGCGTGAGCGGGGAGGCGAGGTCTGTGTGTAACAGTGTGATGCATGTCAACAAAAAATAACCCATAACCAAGCTATGAATGGAAACTGGGGAGAGTTTATTCTGAGCCAAATGTGAGGACCATATAGCCCAGGGCCTTCCTTCCCCAAGGAAAGAAGGGCACCAAAGAAGTGGGGTGCACAGAGCCGTTATATCCCCTCAAAGAGCCTGTTCCACATACGATTGCAATGTCCCTTTTATAATAATCATGAGACTGCTCTGTCGGCACAGTGATTGATGGATGCGGCAGGTAGGTCTGCTGTCTCAGTGGACACAGCAGGTGGCAGGTCTGCTGTCTCGAGCTGGGTGGTCCCAGGTGAGCGCAGCCATCAGTTCCTAGCCTAGGGAGAGATGCTTATCCTTAAGGAAGTGCCACTGTGGGGGAAGTTGCACCTTTATCTTAAGGCCCTTTGTTCTTGTCTTTGGGACACAGCAGATGCTTAAGCAGAGATACGATGCACGCTCAACGGCCACGTCAGACCCTTTTGGAAAAACAAAGTCAGGACGAATTAGGTTACACTGAATGGCTTCCTCATATATTCCAATATACCCTTTTGCTTGCCATTTGTCACACGTAATGTGTAACCGTGGTGACAGCGGGCAGGTGACTCGGACGCACGGGGACTGCAGACAAAGGGCGGTACCGTCGGGGCAGTTTGGGTGAGCAGAGGCCAAGGCTCAGATGTTCCTCTCCCTCCCGCCCTCAGCCGGTCTCCTTGGGACGGCAATGCACTCGTTCAGACTAGAGTGTCACCGCGGGGTCTGCCTCCTACCTCCCCCAGAGGACCCCCCGGAGCATCGACGTACCAGGAGGGAAGAGCGGAGGGTGGGAGGACAGTGGAAATCGAAATGACCCTGCAGCCAACCACTCCGCTGACCTCGGGCCGGCTCCTTAGCGTCTGTGAAAGTCGGGCTCGTCTGTAAAACGGGAAGGGTGACGCTGCCATCCCAGGACTGCTGTGAGGATCCAGTGAGATAATGTCTGTGCAGAGTCTTCCATGAGTCATTGAGAGCGACGTGGGCTTTTTAATGAAACCAAACGAATGAAGCGTTGATGGTGGAAGTGCCGGGCTGGTGACGTGTCTGCGTGTGCACAGTAGGGGGTTCCACCTCCACCACCCCCAACCCCACCGGAGGCCCAGGGACTCGGGAGATCCACCTGGGGTCTCACGTCCTGGAACAGTAAGAACCACAGAGCGACGAGGCCGCCCTCGGCTTATCCAGGCCTCCGAGCAAGGCTGTGGGACAAATGGGGTCAATTATTGTTCCTCGAGGAGTCACCGCGACACGGAGTTAGCAGACACTGACCCACTGGTCCTGGGAAAACAGGGTTAGGGCCCCTCGAACCTCTGCTCGTAGCACTGTCCTCAGCCAGTCAACGCATGACGTTGTTTCCTGGGTGTCTCTGCTTAAAGACCCCTGATTGATGTAGGTCATTGACTCCTTCCCATTGAACTCACAGCCAGCAGCTCCGTAGCTCTCGCCCCAGCGAAGCCCGTCTCACACCCGTGTGCTCCCCGAGAGCCGCATCACCGCCGTCCTGTGCTCGGGACGCCAGACACAGCTCAGCTCTACACTCGGGGACCGTTTGAAACAGCAAAATCACCAACAGAAAGCACAAAACACAGGGCGCCGACTAGACCTCGGGAAAAATTCTCGCTTGCGGATGAGAGCCAAACCCTGAAGGCAGCGGCGCCCTGCCCCACTCTGCCCACGTCCGCGAACGACCACAAAAGCACCCCAGGCCTTGAACTGGGGTGTTACAGATGAATCTTAGCAAGTAAGCGGATTTGCAAATGCAGAAACCACAGATAATGGGATTGGCTGCATCGCTAGCCCCAATTTACAGAGCAAGAAATTGAGGCTCATGGGGTGAGCCCCTGGCCCCTCCCAGCAAGTGGCAGAGCCAAGATTCAACCCCATCTGTGAGGCGATGGCCATGATTCTGCCACTGTGCACACTGTTCTCCAGGCTGCTGCTCTGTTTACAGAAAAGGCGCTGAGGCCCAGAGAGGGTGCTGAAACACCTAAGGCCACACAGGTGTTGGGGGCAGTTCAGGGGCTAAACTCTGGCTCTGGACCCATGGATGGTCCCTTTTGTCACAGCAGAGCCCCGCCCTTTACGAGCTGCCTGACCTCCTGCGCTGTGCATTCCCACCTCCCATAATCACTCTCCCACTCCACCCAGGGACCCTGGGAGCAGGACGGGCCTGGTGAGCTGGGGTGGGAAGCCTCACCCTGGAAGATGCCGTCAGGCCGCTCTGCCACCGGCTCAGCTCTGGCACCGGGATGGGCACGTGCAGAGCAGGCCACCAGGGGGCGTCTGCCACCCCCACGCACACAGGCGAGCCCGGAGCCCCGCGGGCTGAGTGGTCCAGGAGAAGGCGGAGAAACAATGGGGTGATTGATGCAAACGCGCCATGAAAGACAAATTGTTCAGATGAAGTGCATTCCGGGCTCCCGCCCAATGCCCAGGGTGTGTGGAATTTCAAGGAAAAGCTGAGGAAATCTGGGCTGTCCGGCGGGGACCCCGTGCCTCCCTTCCCTGGAATGTTGCAGGCTGGCCCGGGCTCCCAGAGGCCTGCCCGGCAGAGGTGGGGCGGGAGGAGGGTCAGCCGGCTGACCCTGACCCCCACTCTTCATGTGGCTGCCCGTCTCCTGGACCCACTTGGCCTTGAATAAACTTCTTGCACCCCACCTCCCCATCCCCACTCCCAGAGCCCGTGTGAACCCCGGAGCTTCTTCTCACTCCCCGGGGGGCCTTGGGTAAAGCCTTCCACCTTTTGGAACCTCTGTTTTCCCATCTGTAAAATGGGAGTCATGGTCCCGTCCGTGTATACCCCACACGGTTATCATGAGAATCAAATGAAGAAGTCCTTTCTGTTCCAAGGAGGCCACTCCTCAAGCTGCCCCAGAAGCGGCCCTGGGCAGCCAATTCCTGCCTCCTGGGACACAGGACTTGCTGCTCAGCACCCCTTCCTCCCCCCCCCCACCTCTGGAGACCTCCAGGTGACCCCAGGCCCAGGACTGACCCTCAGCGTGAGCTCCCAGCCTCCCCGCACCCCAGGATCTGAACTTCCGACCACCCCCCCCCCACCCCCAAAGCCGGGGAGGGTGGAGCAGGATCTGAAGCTGAGGCCTGCACAAGGGCTCCTTGTCCTGCCGGGCAGGCTGGCACCCGCCTGTCCTGGCCTGAGGAGGAGTCTCTCTGGGGCTACTGTCTTTCTGTTGTGGCTTGGGGGAGGGGCAGCTCAGAGCCAGGCCAGGGTGGCCGGGTCACATCCCAGCCCACCTCCTGGAGTGCTGTGGGTTTTGATACTTCCCTTCCCACCCCATGTGACCCAGACATCCCAGGATTGGTCCTGCAGCCTTGTGGGCGGGTGACACTACTGTCAATCACGATGCCGCGCCCCTTGCCCCTCCCCCGCCACTTCCATCCCCATCCCCAATTTTCACAGCCTCACCCTATCCTGTTCCTTTGCCATCTTTCATAAGTGAATTATTTATTTTTATTCTTTTAATTGAGGTATAACTGATGTATAACGTTGTATTCGTTTCAGGTGCAAAACATCGTGATGCGATATTTGTACACATCGCAAACCAGTCGCCACGATGAGTCTCGTTAACATCCATCACCACACCTGGTTACACACTTTTTTCTTGTGATGAGAACTTTAAAGATCTACTCTCTTACAGTAGATCATTATTAATCATTATAACGAATACTTATTATTGATAGCAATTTGTGCAATGCTCCCAGCAGAGCCCTGCCCACATTTAGCAATCAATAAAATTCTCTTTTTTTCCAGCCACCACCCAAAGCCCCCCAGGACAGGAATTTAAAACTCCCAAACCTTTACTCCACACCTCACGTGCCAATCTTTGTGCCCTGTCCGTCCTGCTGGCCCTGCTTCTTCCCTGGCTCCTTCAGCATCTTGCTGCTCTGCCCTAGTCTGTTCTTGGCCCCAAAGACCTGGGTTCTGAGCCCAGCTCCAACATCACTCAATCGCTGTGTGATTTCCAGCAAATTGCTAAACGTCTCTGGGTTCTCAGTGGCCTTATCCCCAAGGGAGACGGGGTCATCTCTGCCCCAGGTGGTAGGGAAGCCCAAATAAGACCGTAGTTACGAAAGGCCAGTACACTGCTGAGAGGTCGTTACCACCATCCGCACGCTGATGGATGGCTTTCCCACCCGCCCGGAGGGGGGTGTCCCTCTTCCAGCCTCTTGGAGACTCCAAGGATAATTACCCTTGAGGTGTGTCACGTCCTAACTTTACGGAGCATTTTCACACCCTTCAAACCATTATAACTTTCCCCAATGGATCCAGTGCCGGAAGAGGGAGGGAGGGAGGGTCGTTCTGGACAGCTGGAAACGCTCAGCATCGTTTGGGTCGTTTGTACAGAATTTACTATCCGCCGAAGATAAACACAGTCCCTCCTGCCAGACACACACAGTCTGGTGAGGACAGAGCTGGGTAAACAGATGTCAGCAGCCCCACCCTGGGCCCATGTGGTCTCTGGTTTAACCCAGAGTCTGGTGGAGTTTGGTTCTGAACAAAGGCCCTTTGGATGCTAGTGATGACCCAGGAGGAGGCTCACGCACCCCAGACCACACCCTTCCTGCCATGGTCCTTGCCAGCCGCACCCGGGCTTGACCAGACCCAGCCCCTTCCTGGCCTCTGGCAGGGTGAGCCGTTCTCGGTCCCTCAATAAACAATACTGGGCCCGTTTGCCAGCATCACACACACGCAGAAGCTCAGGCTCAGGGAGCGGTCGGCAGGTGTGGAAAGGGTTAAGCCCACAGGCTGTGCCTGGGCCCCAGCTGTGCCTGGGCGGCCTGCGGGATTTACAGCCTCCCGCACTGCCCCAGCCCACCCAGCCCTGGCTGGGGAAAGATGCTCCTCTCCTGGAGAGAAGAGGAGTCCGCGCTCCACACCAGACTTCTCCTGTCCCGCGGCCAGGGCCTCCCACGCAGGCGCCGGCCAGGGGGAGGGCCGGGAAAGAGGAGCCAGGACACCGGGGAGGAGGCAGGGCTGGGCTCCAGAGACCAGGGTGAGCGGAATTGGAGCTGGCCCTGTCTGTCCTGGGCCTCCCCGCGTTTGGAGACAGTAGGTAGCAGCAGGGGTGTTGGTCTGGGAGTCAGACACCAGGTGAAGATATGTTGTGCCACTCTGTGCCTCAGTTTCTCCCCTTCTGGTCATACCCTCTGGAGTGAGCTTAACAATGGCCCCCAAAATGTCTGAGCCCTAATCCTGGAAACTGTGAATGTTACTGTCTGTGGCAAAGACTTTGCAAATGTGATTACATTAAGGTTCTTGAGGTGGGAGGTTATCCCGGGCCATCCAGGAGGGCTGTAAATGTTGTCACAAGTGTCCCCCTAAAAGGGAGGCACGTGGAGATGACGGATAGGAGGGGAGCAGGCAAGGCGATCACAGAGGCAGAGATTAGAGTGACGGGGCCACAAGCCGAGGACACCTGGGGCCACCAGAAACTGAAGAGGCAAGGACCTGACTCTCACCTGGAGCCCCAGGGAGCGGGGCCCTGCCGACACCTGAGCTCACCTGCCGACGCTGACTTCAGACTTTCGGCCTCCAGAGCAGAGAGACTAAATGTCCGCTGTCTCAAGCCGCTAAGGTGGTGGTAATTGGTCACAGCAGCTGCAGGGACCCAGTGCGCCCTCTCGCCTGATGGAAGGAGCAGAGCGTGCGCCTGGTCCCGGCTCCTTGTAAAGGAGCTTTTTCTATGTCGTGTTGGAGAGTTTCCTTTTCAAACAGCTCATCTTCCTCGTCACTGGGGTAGCACTCGGAATGGGCCAAGGATGTAGTCCCAGCCTGGAACGTTCCAGAATGCCCTGAGGTAGGAAGGCAGGATGTCCTGTGCTGAGCAGGCCGGAGGGTGCATTGCCTACGCGGGTGATGGCAGAGCCCTATGCCTCGCTCCCGGCTCTCAGCTCTGGGACTCGTGTGGCCTCCAAGATGACTGTGCTGAGTGCTAAGCATCTTCTCAGTGTTCACTTGGCCCCGCCCACAGCCTGGGGCATTCTGGTGTCTTTTACGGGTCAGTAATCTCAGGGTTACCTCACCCACTTTTCAAAAAGGCAAACTGTCACATCTGGGGAGCAGTGGGAGGTGAGGCGCGAAAGAGATTCTGGAATCGAAATCAGTCAGCAAACACTGAACTCTGACTGCGTGCCAGGCATGGGGCCAGGTAGAGAGAACGTGGTCCCTACCTGGAGAGGGAGAAAGACTAGTAAGCCAAGGTGACACCAGTAAGAGTGTGTGAGGGCTCCAAGGGATGTCAGCAGAGGATGCCACCTGGCCCTTGGGGCATGCAGACAACCCTGGAAGGCTTCCTGATGAAGGTGTCCATGCGAGTTTTCCATCACTGTGTAACAAATGATCACAAACTGAGTAGCATAAAACAACACACATTTATCATCTCACAGTTTCTATGGGAATCTGGGCGTGGGTCTCTCTCATAGGCTGCACCAAGATGTCAGCCAGGAGTGGGGTCTCATCTGAAGGCTTGACTGGGGAAGGACCTGCCTCCAAACTGGTGTGGGCGTTGGTGGGACTCAGTTCCTCAGCTGTTGGCTGGAGGCCATGCTCACTTCCTGGCCATGCGGGCCTTTCCAACATGGCGGTTGGCTTCATCGAAAGGAGCGAGGGAGAGAGTCAGAAGGAGCAGGATGGAAATCCCAATCTTTTCTGGCCTAACCGCACAAGTGGCATCCCGTCCTGCTCCATCGGTTAGGAGCAAGATACAAGGCCTCTCCGCTCTCAAACAGAGGGGTTTATGCAAGTATACCAGCAGGCGGAGACCACGGGGGGCCTTCCTAGGGCCTGCCTGAGTAGGGACTAGTCAGGCCAAGGCGGGAACAGAGCAGAGGGGCTGGCACGCAGAGAGCACGTTACCGCGTGTGTTCACATGTCACCAAATGCCCACTTAGGTGGTCCTCTCGGCCTTGGTTATTGCACGGTAGCCCTGGAGCGGGGAGGGCTACTGTTCCTATCCTACGTTTAGGAAAACTGAGACCCTGACAGTAAGAGCGGGCAGAGGCCAATTGCCCCATGTGGGCTTTCTTCTCCAGGGAGTATTTTGATAAGGCAGGGTGGGGTGGGGTGGGGGGGATCTGGCAAAGAAAATCACAGGAAAAGCTACATTGTGAGGGGGACACAGGGAAAGGAGAAGCCAGATGGCACACCCAGGACCCTGGCGTCTCTGGCTAAGTGGATGTATATGAGCCTGCAGGGTGTGTGTGCGTGCGTGTCTGTGTGTGTGTGTGTAACACCATTCAGCAGGCCCCACTCAATATATCTCCACCAGGCACCTGAGCCCCAAACCTCAGGGACCAGGACAACAGCCTGGAGCATTCTGCACCCTGAGCCCTTGACGACCATCAGAGGTCATTGAGTATCATTCCCCTGGGCTGGGACTTCACAATCATGATGGGGGCTTATGAAAATATTGGTTCCTGCACCCCAGCTCCAGAGATGCAGCTTCATGGGCGCCAGGCGGGACCAGGGTTCTGTGCTTTTAACGAGCGCCCGGGAGATTCTGAGCATCTGCTGGATTTGCAAGCTCGGGGTTTACAGGTGAGGAGAGCAAAGTCCAGCAAGGAGGGCCATGTCCAAGGTCACAGGGCCGCTAACAGCCCAGCCTGAATGAGGACCCAGGGGTGCTGCCTCCCAGGCCCGGAGCCCCCTAGGCATCCTCTGAGTGCGTTCCACCTGCCCACACACCTGCCCTCTGGAGAGCCCAGACCGTGTCCTCTCCTCACCCACACACAGAAGATGCTTGCACTGGGAGCCGGGGCACCCCTAACACAGTACACACACACACACACACACAACTTCACATTTGTCCTTTCCACAGTCTTTACCAAGCACCTGCTGTATACCAGCCTCTGGCTGGTGGATCCAGTACTGAGCACAAGAGGGAAAGGCAGGGCCCTGCCCTCCTGCACCTTCCAGTCCACGACGGTGGACCAGAGTCAGCCCAGCAACCCGGCTCTGCACAGGCCCGGGAGCAGCTGAGCAAAGGGGGAAGATTGGCTGCTGGGGCCTGGTACATGGGCAGACCTCCTGGCTTTGCATCTGGGAACTCAGGAGGCACTGGGCACAGAGAGCTGGACCCAGGTCCCTCTGCATCCTCCCAGGCACCCCTGGTCTTGTCACCGCCTTTCACAGTGAACGTCTGTCAGCCCAGCCGTGGGAGCTGGCAGCCAAGAGGACGTGTCAGCTCTCTGATGGGAACCCCCGGCACCCAGCAGACGCCAAGGAGAAAGAGCCGAGAGACTGTCTCCTCCCTGGACTCCCAAGTGGCTGCAATGTGTGCCTGCAGCAGAGGCCCTGAGTGGGAACATTTGTCTTTCTAATTCCAGACTGGGTGTTGGATCAGGGACCCTGGCTCAGCCATGGGAGGTCTGCCATCTTTAATCTTTCGGGAAAGATGCCAAGCTCTTCTACCCCCGCAGGATGTTGTGATAACACAACAAGACGGCTTCTGGAGGTTCTCTGAGAGTCAGAGCCCCGGACAGAAACCCAGGAATGGCGACAAAGATGACAGCATTCAAAGGTGAGGACGGGGAAGGCTCTTCCAGAGACCTTGCCAGGAGGGGGCTATGTTTTGTCCTGCTGGAGAATTGGACCAGCTGGACTGGACCTTGGGGGGACCACCCCGACAGTGAGACCCACCTGTTGGTGGTATGTGTTTTGTTAGTGGGTAGGTGCAGACTGCTGTCTCCCTTTGCATGAATAGCTAAAGGCTCCTGCAGCCCTGTGCACTCCGGCCAAGTATAATTAACCGACGCTGTTGGCTCTGTAGAGTTGCTTTCCGAGTGCAGCTTATCCACCGCGGTGCCTCAGTCGGCACTGATACCCACCTCCCTCGTGGCAGGATGTCAGGAAAGGGTTCCCAGGGCTGGCCTGGACCAGACACCCAAGATCTCCTCCTCTTGGGCGACATGCTCTGTGAACTCACACAAGATGTGCCACCTGCCCTCTCCTCTCTGGCAGGAGTCGGGGCATTTATGTGTGTGAACAGCCCTGAGCCCCTGAAGTGGAGGCTGGTTGGCAGTGCTGGTGACGATAATGACGGTGCAGCTCAATCTGATGACGGGGGAGCTTGATGGAGCCTCTCCTGCTCCCTCCATCCTTGCCCTACTCGGCTGCTCCAACCCCAGGAGGCACGGAGGTTTGAGAAGAGCGTGGGACCGGGCGTCGTGCATCCACTCCGCGCCTCTGCTTTCATTTCTCTGAGAGGCAATTCCATCATCTGTAAGATGAAGATGCTTCTCTTGAAGGGATGCAGTCTAGCACGGACCCGCAGTTCAGAGCGCTCCGTGAAGGCTGGGTGTCAGTGTTGGGAGAACCCGCGGGGAGAGGTACTGAGTTACGTTGCTGATTGCACTCGGCTTTCTAAACATTGACTCAGCAAAGCAAGTGGCTGGGAGGCTGTTACCCTCCTGTAATAACAGACATTTATGGGGCACTATCTGTGTGCTTATCTCCTTGAAGAACATCTCTCAATTAATTCTCACGACGAGCCTAGGAAGTGGGCTATTAGCACCCCCAATTTAATGGGGTGCAAGTAACCTGCCCGAGGAACACAGCTGATGAGAGACACCACAGGGATGCACACTCAGGTCTTTGATGAGAGCGGGGATTTTTAACTGCTACCTGAATGCGGCCGGCCGGCCGTCGGTCTGTGTGTACGACCTGGGGACCTGAAGTTCTGCCGCACGTGGTCACCTACTAACCTGTCGCCGTGTCATCACTGGCCCCCGCCCTCCCTTCTCATTCCTGCCACCTCTCTTCAGTTGCCTCCTAACTGATTTCCTTGCTCCCAGGGTCTCCCTTCCCCATGGCCACCAACACCCCCTGAGAAACCCAGTGCTCACCCCACCTGCCCCCTGCGCCCCAGGGAGACCCCACCATTCCCCTCTAAGAAACAACCAGAGGATTCAAGGGGCACATGCGCACTGCAGCTTTGTACCTAACAGAGAACAGTTTCAGAGAACATGGGCATCCAAAAAGAAGGGACTGGTCTGTCAAATAACTAATAGTACATATAACAGAATAACACACGGGCCTTCAAATACTTATTCAATGTCATGGTCTCTTAACGCAACATATTATTTGTAACAAATCAGGATGTAACAGAGTATACACGGTATGACGCCATGGAAAAATGACACATTGTATCATGTGTAATAGTTCCATGTTGTACCTGTGTCTGCATAGAAATACACGTAGAAGGAAATACACCCAAATGCTAATGATCATCTTTTTTTTTTTTTAAAGTTTTTTTTCCCTTTTTATCCCCAAAGCCCCCTGGTACATAGCTGTGTATTTTTCGTTGTGAGTCCTTCCAATTGTGGCATGTGGGACGCCGCCTCAGCATGGCTTGATGAGAAGTGCCCTGTCCGCGCCCAAGATTTGAAATGGCGACACCCCGGGCCACCGAAGCGGAGCACGTGAAGTTAACCACTCGGCCACGGGGCCGGCCCCAAAGATCATCCTTGAAAGATGGAATGTGAAGGTGGGGTGTTTCCTTCTCTATAATTTCCTGTCCTCTCACATTTTTCTTCAATGAACACATTTTTGTAACAAAAATAAAGGTGTGTGTGTTAGGAACAGAAGCCTCATGACGGCTCCCCCACTGCCCACGAAAAAGCACAGACCCCTGGCCGGTGCACGTGGGCTCCCTGTCTGCCCGCCTCCCCGTGCTCAGCTGTCGCACCCCCAGTTCTGGGCAAACCTGTTTGTTTCCTGGAACATAATTTCTTCCCTGGTGCCATCCTGCTCTGACAGTCAGATCCTATCCCCTCTCTGAAGGACCACCTCGATGGTCCCTGGCTGCCCCTCCTGGCTCCGGCCCCACCTTCCGCCCCTCTCTGCCCCTGCCGCCCTCTCTGTCTCCATCACCTTGGCAGGTGAGACAGCTCTGTCTCCATGACGCAGACACCAGGTATTTGACAAGCGGCTGCGGGTAAGCCGAATGGAATCACTTTGCTTTGGGCTCCTGCAGAGGCCGAGCTGATGGGGGCCCCTGAGGACACCTGGCTCTCCTTCCCGCCCGCAGCGGGGGGCCTGCTATCTTCTCTGAGGATGGCAGGGAACGGCTGGAGCCTGAGTCGGGGTGGGTGAGGCCGTGGGCCATGGACCTGCTGCTCACGGGCTCGGACTCTTCAGCAGGGCCGCGTGCCCCAGGCAGAGCTGATGGGTGAGATCTAGAGGGTGGGCGAGGCGAGGCTTCCTGACCCTGGGGACGGGGGCAGCGGGCAGGGTGACTGGCTGTCCCAGATGGCCCAGGACTAGGGCTTCTCGGGACACAGTTTTTGGTGCTAGAACTAGGAGGGTCCCAGGCAAACTGGGATGGTCGGTCTCCCTGGCGGGGGGTGAGCCCCAGCTGTGGGCCTCTGGGACCAGGGCTGCCGCCACACAGGGTCACATCTGCTGAGCCCACAGCCCTCGTCCCTGCAGGAGGGGCGGCCCCACACCCAGGTCATGAGACAAACAGCATCTGGGGCCAACATGGGCTGGGCATTGTGAGCCTGTAACATATTTGTTCCTCGAGTTCTCACGGCCCTTCCCTCCCTGGGATCCCTCCGTTCTTCCAGGCGAGTCCTGCCCGGAGCCTTGCTCCTGGGGCGGGTACAGACCCTCCCAACCCACAGGACACCCCGCTGTGTCCCTTCCTGGAGTCAGACCCACTCTCGCTTCAAGGACTGGCTGCAGTCACCTCCTCCAGGAAACCTCCTCCACTCCCCAGTCCACAGACGGTTCCCTTCTCTGCCATCACGTGGTCCCTGCTCCTCTGGCTGTCTGGCCTCCGAGCTGTCTCCCAGAGAAAAAGTGAGTTCATTCATTCATTCACTCATTCACACATTCAATAAGGACTAATCGCTGATTTCAGGTTAACAGCACCTGCCTGGAGTCCCGCTGACAGACTTGAATCCTGGCTCCACCACTTACGAGCTGCTGTGTGACTCTTAATAAGTCACTTAACCTCTCTGGGCCTGAATTTCTTAATGTAAACCCCGGGAGTTACAATAACAGCGCCTCCCTCACAGAGTTGTTGGGGCATTACCGGATTCAGTAAGCATATGGTTCCTGGATCAATGCCCAGCACAGAGTAAGCACTATAGACCATTTGCCATTATTAAGAACCGACTGTGTGCCAGATACTTAGAGGCGGCAGGAATTACACACGGCAGGAGCTGGGCATCTAGTGGGACAGGCGGACGAGGAGGCCCGCAGCCGCGGAGAAGTGGGAGCAACAGACGAGCTGGAGCTGCCGAGGACAGACCAGCTGCTCAGCGCGTGGACAGTGGGCAGAGCGGGGGCTCCTCCGAGGGTGTGAGCCAGAGAGACAAACACGTGCAGGAGCGGGGGGAGTGAAGGCCGGGGCGGGCAGGTCAGCCTTTGCCAGGCCGGAAGGGGATGGTTTGCACGTAGGGCTGGGCGTGGGGACTGCAGAGACAGACCCTGGCACAAGAGCCTGGTGTGGGGGGCGACACCCTCCTGCTGCGTAAGGGAAGCCCCGGAGGGTGTAAGCAGGAGACCGGATTGCATTCTGGACCGAACTCTGGTTGCCCACGCAGACCACAGCGAGATGGAGGCGGCCAGACCAGAGCCCCCTGAGCAGCCCGACAGCAGCCTGGCACACGGTGAAACAGTCCGGCCAGGGTCCCTGGGCCTGGCCCTGGTGGGACAGCCACCCGAGGCACCTATCCATCCCCTCCTCCTGGGGAAAGCCAGACTTTAGGGTTCACACCGCCCTGCCCTGCCCATCTGCCCTCACTCCGTCCTGCTGCAATCTCAGCTCATGGACTCTCATTCCGCCTCTCTGCCCTCGTCTCTTGCAACAGGCTCGCCCTTGCCAAAGCCTCAGCTCCCAGCCCTGCTTGCTCGGACCAGGACGAGCCCATCCTGCCCCCTCAGCCTCCCCGCCCCAGCCTCATGACTCCCAGTTGCTGGGCTCAGACTTGCCCGGCTCATTTTCCCATCGGTGACTCACGTAGGGGACGGGGGTGAGGCCAGGCCAGAGGAGAGACAGCGCCCCTCCCTGCCTTGCAGCATCCTCAGGCCCAACAGAGCGAAGTTGTTCAATCTCACGCACATCTGCTGGCACTGCCAGGGCCTGTCTGCGCCCCCAAGAGGCCTTGACCCTCTGCGTGGTCCAGCCAAGCCTTCCCAGCATGAGCGCCCACGCTCCTTCCTAGAGTTCAGAGATGCCGGAGCAGCGAGGACACCCCTGAGCCCAGAAGCAGGTGTCTCCTTCCCCAGTAGACTCCCCAGAGAGGTCACACGGCTTTAAAAAAAGGAAAAAAAAAAAAACAGTGGGGCATGTGAGCCCCAGATCTGCGCTGAGCTCCTGGACACTCCAGGAAGCTGCGGGGCTCTCACCAAGGCAGCAAATGACCATCTCCATCGCAACCACCAGCACCGCCAGCGCCTGGATTAATGTCCTGAGGGCCTGCAACAGGCCAGGGTCTGTGCCAGGGGCTCTAACAGCAGCACGGTCTTCAGAGGGGCTGGGCTCTCCCAGCAGAGGGAGAAACTGAAGCCGGGTTTGGGCAGGAACGGGAGCAGCCCTGGAGCCCACAGGGCTGGGTGTTCCAAGAAAGCGGGCAGCCGCTCCCCTCCTCCCTGCGGGTGCCCCCTGCCCTTGCCACCCACGCAGGCCGCACCCTGGCTGCCCTTTGCAGCCACGTTCCCTCCAAGGGGGAGGCGCCCTCCAAGCTCTGTGGAGGCCGACACAGCGCTGGGCGGTGGCGGAGTGCCTTGCGGCCCCAGCCTGCTCTGTCTCCACCAGACTCTGGACTCCTGGGTGCAACGAGCAGATCCTGCCTCTTTGCCTCCACATCCACAGTGCCAAGCAGGCCTGGCCCGTCAGGGGCATTTGGTGTTAGCTGAAGGAGGGTGCCTCCCCATCCCAACTGTTCACAAGCATTCTCCCATTTCTGATGGCCTGGACACCTCTTTTCTTTCTTTATGCCTGAATCCCCACCACCTGACCTTTGGGTTTGACTGAAAGAGCAAGGATTCTGTTTTTTTTTAAATGCATTTTTTGTATATGTGTGAGGAAGATTGGCCCTGAGCTAACATCTGTTGCCAATCTTCCTCTTTCAATTTCCTCCCCAAAGCCCCAGTACATAGTTGTACATCCTGGTTGTAGGTCATTCTTTTTCCTCTATGTGGGACGCTGCCTCAGCATGGTCTGATGAATGGTGTCTATCTGGACTGGTGAACCCCGAGCTGCCAAAGCAGAGCGTGGGAACTTAACCACTCGGCCATAGGACCGGCCTCAAGGATTGTACTTTTGAGGCTGCTGTTTTCTAGCAGGATGGAGGAGCTAACCCTTCCCCATTCTGGAAGCTGGGATCGAGGACGGGGTGGCAGACACCATTTCTCTCCACCCTCCGACCCCATGTAAGTGCTGCCAAGCTTTCCCCCTTCCTCCCAAAGCCCGTGGCAGACATCACCAAGTGATCACAGCACTCTAGTCGACCCCACGTCTTTCTCAGCACTGATCAGGCCTGCCACGGAAAAGGATGCTATCTGCCAGGCTGGGGTGAAGCTATGACAGGACAGGTGTCCAGCCTAAGGAGCTAACAAATGAGGGATCTGTAAACATGCCTTGGTCATGCGTAAATTCTTATTCAGTGGCGAGATGCGGTTTATATGTCAGACAAGCGAGATGCTCCTGAGAGCTCTGAGCACTGCGACAGGAGAGAGGTCTGGATTGCACAGCAGGAGAAATTCAACGGGGAACCAAACACAAAGTGGTTACTAAAGAGACTTCAAATAGCCGAAGGGGCCACTCGGCCTCCTGGCTTCTTCCAGACTTGGAAGCAGGCCACTGCTCTGCCACAGGGAAGGCCAGGCCTAGGCGGACACGAGAGGCCTTGGGTGTTACCGACTTATCGTTTCTGTAGGACTCACGGCAGCTGTTTCTCTGCACCGGTTTCCTCCATGCCGGAATTATTCCTTGCAAGCCATCCAGTAAGGGAAGATTTACGGTGTTCATGCAGAGAGCCAGAGTGCATAAACGACAGGGGGACAGCAGAGCCGCCTCCATGGATAGCAGGGTCAGGCATCCTCCTGGAGAACAGACATCTGTGGAGGCCGAGTCGGCTGCGGTAACATCCTGCAGCCTGGGCCTTATGGTCCCTCTTCCGAGGACCACGGAGCCATGTCTGTGGGAGTGGCAGTGTCTCCCCCACCCAGGCTGGAGACTTCAGAATGGGCAGTGGGTTGATTGGGAAAGTGGGGGTGGGGAGAGATGCTCCAGGCACAGAGTCTTTGTGGGCAAAGAATTTTACTCAGCAAACAGTGTGATCACTGCCCTGGGCAGGGCATCTTCATTTGGGGATGGGCATGAAATGCTAATGGCCAAACCCCCACCCCCACCCCCACCCACTCCAGGCCTAGCACCGCAGTGGGCCGAAGACGGGCAGGAGGGAAGCAGTGTGCAAAGAGAGGGCCTGGATGGGTGGGGGTCCCAAAAGGACCTAAGCAGCAGGAGACCCCCCCCGAAAGGTGGGCCACAGACCCATCAGCCACCCCCCACCCCAACCCCCCAAAGTGAGTCCAGAGGCGACGCCAAGGCAGTTCCTCCTCTGGGTACCAGGCTGGCCTCCCGAGTCCCGAGGTGGTGGCTTGGCGCCCCGGGGGGACCACCCTCCTCCAGGCATGGCACCAAGCAAGGACTAAAAGCAGTCTGCAGAGCAGATGGCAGGGCCCTGGGGCAGGGGCTGCGCTGCCGGCTGTGCATCCTGATGTACGAGTCACGTATGTCCTGCGAGTCTCAGAGCGTTCAGGGGCTGAAACTTCATCCTCAGCCCCGTGTGGCCTGCTGCCCTCCTCCTGGGCCCATCCATTCCTTCAGCTCCAGCGCCTCCTCCTCCACAAATCCACGGCTCGGCCTTGCCTGGGGCAGCACAGTCGCGCCCCGCTGAGCCCAAAGAGCAGGGAAGCTGACAGGAAAGAAGAGCAGTCAGGTCAGGGTGGACCCCAGGTGCCGAGCACCCACCACGAGCAGTCCTACACCAGCGCTCCCCACCCACATCGGAACACACACAGAAACTAGTGTTTGCACAACACGCTGCAATCCACGGAGGACGCTGCTTCCTCCCAGCCCCCCAGGCCTGTAGGTCCGCCTTCGCCCAGGCTCTAGGCTAACCCCCCCACTGCCCCCACTGCCCCGTGAGGGGAGTTAACAGGAGGCTCAAAGGGTGTCACCCGGACTCTACTGTTAAGGTGGAGAAGCCGCAGGGTAGGGAGCAGCAGGGAGCGTGGGAGGTGGTAGTGGGGGCACGGGGGTTGTAGGTTTTCAGAGGAGAAAACAGAACCAGAGTGGTATAAACCCTTCCTCAGCCCGGCTCCTAATTCTCACGGGGAGGCAGTGGCATCTGGGGAACAGGGCACAGGGCTGGCAGCCAGGGCTTCTAGGCTATTCCTGGTCCCTGCCCTGGGCCTTCCTGACCACAAATCCGCCCTCACCGGCTGCCCCACTGCTCAAAGAGGATCAAGACTTCCAAATAACAAGCCATGACCCCATCCTGCACCCACCCACCCACCCTGCCCCCGCACCCCACCCCCTCCGCCGGCTTCTCCTCCTCTGGCTTCTCCTCCTCTGGCTTCTCCTCCTCTGGCCCAGCCCAGCATTGGCTGCCACTCACGGTCAGGTGGACAGGCCCACACCCCGGGGCATCAGTGGCCTGGCCTGCCCACCCTCCAACACCCCTGGTCTCCCAACAGCTCAGCCTTAGGACCCCAAAGCCACTGTCAAGAGTGGGGAGCAGAGGCCTGGGCTCCCTGGTTCTGTTCCTAACCCTTGACGACTCCGCTAACAGAGGGAGACTGTGTTTCTGCCTCATTCCGTGCTTCATCCCGGCAGGAGGGGAGGAACTTCGGCTCATCCCACCTTCCGGTCTCCCAGCTCCCGGAAGGCCACAGCCCTGGAGCCCTGCCCCGGGTGCGGGCAGAGCCCCAGCAGGTGAGGCGACGTGTGGGCCAGCCTCCCTCCACCTGAGTCAGGGCAGAACCAACCTGTGGGAAGGCTCCTGCCGCCCACCGGCCTCTTAGACTCCAGGGTCACCTTCAGGACCCGCCTGCCTGGTGCCCCAGCGGAAAGGCCGCCCAGGACCAGGATCTTGAGCTCCTGCTGGCTGTTGGCCTTAGGATGGTCCAGCTTTGAGGTGGGGTGCCGGTGGGGGACCCCATTCCCTGTAGGGCAGGAGAGAGGACTCAGTCCCTGGGGGCTCACCTGACATGACCTCTGCTCGCCGCGTCGGTGGGGCGCACGTAGGCAGATGGCAAGCCGGGCCGTTCAGGACACGAGGGTCCCGGCCCCGAGGCTCTGCCGAGCGCGCACGGTCTGGATGGCCTGCTGGTTCTTGAACTTGACCAGGCCCAGGGTGATCTGGGCGTTCCAGCCAGGATCCTCGAGGGGGCAGCGGAAGTCGATCTCGCCGCCGCCCTCGGTCACCAGCGTGAAGTAGATGTGGCGCCCGGTGCTCTCCACGCACTCCACGGCCTTGATGCGCGCGAAGCTGAGCTCCTTGGGCCGGCCGCCCGCGCCCTTGGGCTCGAAGAGCTGCAGCCCGCGCTCGGTGAGCACGCAGCGCTTCCGCTTCCACAGCTGCAGCAGCCCGCCGCTGCGCTTCTCCAGCACGCCCTCGCGCAGCACCGTCGCCGCCGCCGTCATGGGCGCCCCCGGACCCCGGGAAGGCTGCAGGCTGCGGCGGGCGCGGCGCCCCTCCCGGCTCTGCGGCGCCCGACGCCGGCGACCGGGGCTGGCTGGCCGTGCGCCCTGGCCCCCGCGCCCGCCGTCCTCCGGACCCCGCTGCCCGCTGCGCCCGCGGCTCCTCCGCCCCGCCCCGCCCCGCCCCGCCCCGCCCCGCCGCTGCCCGGTGCCCCCGCGGCTTCCCGGCCCGAGAGCCCGGCTGCCCGCTCGCGCCCCTGGGCTCCGTCTGCGCGCTGGGCGGCCGCTCGCGGGACATGCCCTTACACGTTCCGCGCCCGCCTCCTGCGCCGCCCGCCGCGCATCCCGGCCCCGGCCCGCCCGCCCCTCCGCGCCCTCCCGCCCCTCCTCTCCCCTCCTCCCCTCCTCTCGGCGCCGCGCCCCCGCCCAGGCAGGGGAGGGCTGGGACCGAGGGGGCGCTGCTCACCCAGCAGCCTGCCGCTTCTGGGAACCAGAGCTCGTCTAGGCCTCGCACCTGGAGGAGAGAGCGGGGACGAAAGGGAAGGGGGCGCTGCTTGGGGCGGGAGGGGGATCGGGAGGGCTTGCGCGGCAGCGGGCTGCGCCATGGCACCGGTTGGGACTTGCATGTGGGCGTCAGACATCTGCTGGATGCTTCCCAGGCCCGGGAGTCCTGGCCCCCCAGCCTCTGCCCCCTCTCCTAGGTGGCCAGCTCCCCCTTGGCATGGAGCAATCAGAAAAATGAGGGGCCCGCCCCGTAGCCGAGTGGTTAAGTTCGCCCTCTCCACTTCGCCGGCCCAGGGTTCGGATCCAGGGCGCGGACATGGCACCGCCCACTAGGCCATGTTGAGGCGGCGTCCCACATGCCACAACTAGAAGGACCCACAACTAAAAATGTACAACTATGTACTGGGGGGATTTGGGGAGAAAAAGATGCAGGAAAAAAGAAAGAAAGAAAGAAAGAAGATTGGCAACAGTTGTTAGCTCAGGTGCCAATCTTAAAAAAAAATTTTTTTAAGAAAAATGAGGAAGATCCTGGTGTTTGGAGGGAAAGGGAATCGAGCCTGTGTTGAGTTCCTCCGACCTGGGCACATCTCTCCATGCAGGGCCCAGGAGAGGCTGCCCACGGCTGTCTCTGCTGGGACCACCCACCCGCCCTACTCCCCCAGGGGAGCCGTGTAGACAGAGTCCAGTGCCAAGGAACCAAGGAGAGAGGAGCCTGAGGTCACTGGTCCTCCCTGTGGTGGAGGAGGGGCCCCACGGGGACCTGAGGATGTCATGCCTGGAGTCCTCTTCAGTGCACACACTTGGAGGGGCCCATCCTCACCCACGTGGACGGGCCACACCAGGTGGAGTCGGCCCCAGGCCTGCTGCTCCCCTCCCCTCCTAAGGGAAGGACTTCTCCCCCTGCATCCTGGGCTGGGGGGGTGGGGAGGGTGAGGGCTGCTTCCCTCCCTTTTCCGTGAAAGAGTCTTATGAGCTTTGCAGAGCAGGGTCCAAACCTCGGCTCTTGCCCCACGGTCGCTGTGTCCTGCCCACCTCCTCATCCTCCTTCGAGTTTCTGTCTGTCAGAAGGGACCATGAATCCGCTCTCATCTCACAGAGGTGTGACGAGCAAGGTAGATGACATCCGGGAAAGACCCAGCACAGAGCCTGGCAACGCTGAGACTCAGTAAATGGCATTTCTCCCCTCCCCCACTTCTCTCACCTTTGGGGGAAGACGGGGACAAGACCAGGCCAGGCGCTGGACTACGGCTCTCCTGGTCCTCATGTGCCCCGCCTTGGTCAGCTCCCCCAGGCCTGTTCATTGACATACTAGCAATAGATGATTATGGGAATAATTTTTTTTTTAAAGATTGGCACCTGAGCTAACATCTGTTGCCAATCTTTTTTTTTCTTCTCCCTGAAGCCCCCCAGTACATAGTTGTACATTTTAGTTGTGGGTCCTTCTGGTTGTGGCATGTGGGACGCCGCCTCAGCATGGCTTGATGAGTGGTGCCATGTCCGCACCCAGGACCCGAACCGGTGAAACCCTGGGCCACCGAAGCAGAGAGCGTGAACTCAACCACTCGGCCACGGAGCGGCCCCGAGCATAATTTTTGATGTGTAATAATGACTCTCTGTGTCCACACCCCTGGTTTCCATCTCCTCGCCCACCGCTGCAGAGCCTAACAGGCACCTGAGCTCTGTCCAGTGTGGGGGGAGCTCCATCCAGTGGAGGGAGGAGGGCCATCCTGGCAGCACCCGTGTCAGGAGGTGGGGAGGGCGCTGTCGGTTTGCACGCACAGCTCTTGAGCCCCGCGCCGCCGCAGAAGCACCTGCACACGTGGGCAGCTGACTCTGTCATCACGTCATCACCCGAGACGCCCTCCTAGAGAGGCAGCGGACGGCACCACGAGAGAAGAGAAGCAGCTCAAACAGGTGTCTGCTGCGGCCTAGGGCCAGGCGGAGGGAGCTCGAGGAGCCCGCAGCCCTGCCTTAGGGACCCCCAAGCTCCCCTCCTGTCCGCCAGCCGTGCCCTCCAAGGCTCCTCTCTCCAGCCCCCACCCCAACCCTCCACCAGAGTCTCCGGATGCACCAGCCTGACATAGTCCTGCCCTGATCCGGAGTTCTGTCACTGTGGACGCAGAGCTCTAGACCAGCCACTGCTCCTGACTGTTTTATCTCTCACGTCCTCCCCTCCCTGTGCTGGGCCCGGGTCTCATCGATGCTCTCTCCAGTTCCAGGTTAACTGACTGTGTACGGGCTTTTAACGTTTAGGGAGACTTCTCACCTTTTTGATTCTCATGACAGATAGGTAGTATTATTCTTGTGCTCATTTTACTGATGAGGAAAATGAGATCAGAGAGGTCAAGCAACCTAGATGAAGTCACACAGCTTCACACATGGCCAAGCTGGGATGAGAACGCGTGGGAGCAAAGAAGACCTAGGACCTTTTGATGATCCCACACCACCTCTGCATAATTATCTGAGCACACACGGTTCCTTTTAGACATGACCCAGCCACCCACACTTTCCTCTTCAGCTTACTGGGTAGAGGGGTACCAGGCTTTTGGACACAGAAGAAAGGATGAAAAAAGACAGGAACATTGGCCGGCAGGAGTGAGTGGGTCCAGAGGAGGCCACAGGAAGAGGTTCAGCAGGAAGGGTCTTCATCAATTAAACATCGGGGTCCCAGCGCCACGTCTCCCCAGTGGCCTGCGTGGGTCCTCAGAAACTGGGAACCTCTCCTCCCGTCTCATGACCGCCTGGGACGAGGAGAGGTGACTCACTCTAAACCTTGCCCCAGGATTGGCGTCTGGCCTGGTAGCTCCATCTGGGAGAGGCTCGGCCCAGCTTGGAGGACTCGGGCCCTCGGGAGGACCAGGCAGCATTCGGGAGCCGGGCGCAGGGGGCAGTGCTGCTCCCTCCCTGCGGGGTACCCTCCACCGCCCAAGGACGCAGCTGCGGCGGAGCCCCCGTGGGGCACGTGGGCTCCCCGCTCCACCCGCCCCGAGGGAGTCCGGCTGGAACGGGCTAGATACAAACTGGCCCTGGGACCAGTGGGCTGGGATGGGAACGCTCTCGCCAGCTCTGAGCCACCCTGGGGGAGGAGGGAGCCCTGGACCCACGCTGGGCGGCTACGCAGGACCATGCGCAGGAAGGATGGGAATGAGGGGGATAGGCGAGAAAAGGGACAGAGACGAAAAGGACTGTCTTCTGTTTGCTACAATATTTACTCAATCTTATTATAAACTTGTTTAGCGGTCATTAATTGCTAGACTCAATCTATAGAAAAGGCATTGGATGTCACCTTACTTACCAAATAGAATGTAATAATTTTAAAACGGAAATAAGATGGTGTCACTCCTTGGCTTCCAGCCCCAGAGCCTTCCCATCTCTCTAAGGAAAGCCCCGGTCAGGGAGGCAGCCTGTGGTCCTGCAAGGCGGACGCCTTCCTTCCCTCACTGCCTGTCCACTCTCCTTGCTTCCTCAGGGCCTTTGCACCTGCTGTGCCCTCTGCCTGGACCTCCCCGCAGAGCATCACTGGCTCGTGTCCTCGCCTCACTTCGCTTGCTGTTCCGATGCCACATTCTCAGGGATCTCTTCCCCCACCGCTCTGCTTAAGACCGCAACCCTCGCTCCACAGGTGCACACACACGTGTAGACACACTCACACTCACAGATACACACATATAGACACAAAGACACACACGTCACACTCAGATACAGTCACACAGATACACACAGACACAGTCACACTCACGCAGAGACACACACCGTACCCCCTTCCCTGCTCGACTGTCTCTCGGGCCCACGTCAGCGTCTGCAGCTCTGTCTTGTGCTGATTTCCCTCTGTCTCCTCCTCCGCATGGAGGCTCTGCGGGGGAGTTCTCTGTTCCCTCTCTGTTCCCCTCCTGGGCTCAGCACCTGGAATGCGCCCCGTGCACAGCAGGACTCAGGAACTAGAGGCCGAAGGAGTGAAAGAAATGGCAGCGCGACTGACAAAGACGGGGAGGTGGAAACGATGGCGCGTCTCGGGATGCAGAGGGTCTAAGGGCCGTATTTACGGTAACGACGAGCACCACTCAAGGGTCGCAGGGGTCTTCAGGGCGGTGGGCCGATTCTGAAACCCTGTGATGCTGGACACACAGCACGACGCGGCTGTCAGAGCCCACAGAGCTGAACGGCGCCCAGAGGGATCTTAACGTACACTTTCATTAACATTAAGAATATCAGTGTCGGCTCATTAGTTGTAATAAACGTGCCACCCTAATGCAAGCTGCTACTAACGAGAAACTTTGGGCGGGGGAGGAGGCATGGGGACCTCTGTTCTATCTGCTCAGTTTTCCCCTAAATCTAAAACCATCCTAAGAATCAGGTCCATTACTAATAAAACAAAAATAAATGGTCAAGCTCCTCTGGGGAAGGCTGGGGACAGAAGACAGAGCATTCTGCTTTTTCGTTGTTCCTCATTCTGTGCTGCCTGATTTTTATTTATTGTTTTCTCACCATGTGCATGCATTGCTTCCCTTAAAAATCATAACTCACAAACGTCTGTACAGTGGAGCGGTTAAAAATAACAAACAGGGAGAGATGCCCGCCATACGTTGCTCCGTGGGGAAATATTTCTGCACGGCAAGCAGAATACGGTGTGTGAGGCGATCCACGGTGAGAACAGCCCGTCCCCCCCCATTGTTTGGGTTCTATCCCCTGGCTGCTAGGACTGGGCTGCTGGGATCTGACTCCCAGTTGGGAGAGGCAGGGCGGTATAGACGGTGCTCCTCAGACTGTCATGTGCAAGCAGATCCCCGGGGGGATCTGGTGAATGCAGATTCTCATTCAGTCGGCCTGGGGTGGGACCTGACATTCTGCACTTCTAGAAGCTTCCATGGGACAGCGATGCTGCTGGTCCATGGAGCACACTTTACATAGCCAGGGTCTGGGGCGGTGTGGTTCTCAAAGTGTGGCGGCAGCCTCAGCACCACCCGGATTTGAAATACAGATTCCAGGCTCCACCCCAGACCTTCCAAGAATGGATATGGGGCCCAGCGATCTGTGTTAACAAGCCCTCCAGGGGGTTCTGAGGAGCCTCTGCGGTAGAGGAAGGAGCACCAGCCAGGAGACGGGGCTCCGTGACACCTTGGACGAGTCACTTCCCCTCCTGGACCTGTTTCCTGGTCCACGGACTGAAGCCTGTCGAGCTTGGATGTGATGTGCGAGAAAGCCTGGCCAGGTTGTGGGGGCCAAGGAGCATCTACACGGGTGGCCTCCCCTTCTTGAGACAAGAAGGGCATGGCCACTCCCTCCTTGACCTGCTCCACGTCCCGGATTCAGGGGTCAGGGAGCTCCTCCTCACCCAGAATGGGCAGGACATGGGTCTGCTCACACCCGGCTCCCCCACCCTTCTGGGCTTCTGCAGCCTCGGTCCACAGGCCACCCTCCCTCCTCTCCCTGGGAGACGCACCTCCTGCTGACCTCTCCCAGACTTCTCCTGACCTGCCCGCAGCCCTTTGATGGAGAGCCTTTGTTCTGGGGCTCTGGGCTTCCTTGGATCTCAGTTTTCCTAAAGGGAAACAGAAGAAAAAAACGATCAAGGTTTCAAGTCTCTAAGGCTTTTGGGTTTTATGCGCACCCTTGCGACAGACCTCAAGCGGCTGGCCCGCCCGCCCGGGCTTGCTCCCGGGCCTGGCTCTCTCGGTGGAAATCCCCGCCCACGCCCAGCCCTTTAATCACTTTCCAGCCCCATAACTTTCCTGATTCACCGGCATCCCTTTCGGCTTGCGGGCGCCCGCTGCCCCGTCTCTGCCGGGCCGAGTCTGGGCTTGAAGGCATCTGATCCGCCCGGGGTCTGGCAGAGACTGGACTCGCGGGCCCGGGTTCAGGTTGGGGCCTGCGGAATTTTCCCTTTTCCTGTGTCATCCTGGCGTCTGAGGGCCCACATTGTCGGAGAAAGGGGCTGCCCTGGAATGACCCTCATCCTCAGGGACGCCGGGCCGAGAGGCAAGGACATCAGAAGGGAACTAGCAGCCTTGACCCACCTGCCCGTGACAGTTGTGCAGACCTGGACACATGGATTGCTTTTCTGTTTCGCACCTTTCTTTTTCTTTTCTTTTAATGATAATAACATGTTTTAAGTGAAATTAGTATTTGAATGCATAAAAGATTGAAAACGTGAAGGTATCTTTTCCCCACCCTTCCGGCTCCCCCAACCCCAAGAGACCACAAGCACTCAGCCTGGCGTGGGTCTTGCCAGACTCTCGTCTTTATCTTACACACGTTTGCCCCCAGAATCCTATACCACAGCACCCCACGGCATCGGGCGGTGTGGGTCGGAGGATCCATAAGTCGCTCCAGCTGTGACATTTTCTGCGTCAGTGGGTGGCTCTTCCCTCTCCTCCTAAAGAGGAACCATTCACAGGATGTTGCTGGAATTACGCACGGTGGGGGGGATGCGCGGAGGGAAAAAGAACAGAGGGAAAGGCAGTGTGGGCGGCCCTTCCTCCCAGCTGAGGGGACGATGGAGGATTTTTTTTTTCCTGTTTGGCTTTGATTTTCCAGTGTTTCCTAGAGGAGGATGGTGCGTTTTCGTGAGTGTTACTCAGATCACTGAGAAGTTCCTGTGCGGTGCCATCGTCAACATGGGCAGAGAGGCTGTGAGGTGTGCGGCCTGGGACAGGGGTCAGGAAGATATGAACAAATGGCTCGAGGCGGAGGGGTGTGGAGGGGCCGAGGGAGGGGAGGAAAGGTCACGTCATATTCCTGAATGTGACCCACACGGAGAGTCAGGCAGAGGAGCAGCAGAGTCCACCCTGGGAGGTTTGACCTCAGCGCTCTGGGAGCCACGCTCTGGCCCCTCGGAGAGAACACTGTCCTCTTTAACGAGGACTAAGGAATAGTGGAGGGAGGAGGCGCTCGCATCCTGAGGGAGCCCCCTCCCACTGAAGAGGATCCCAGAGGTGAGCGTAGTTCTTTGGCAGGCCACGATCCTGGCTGTGCAGAGTCGCGGTCCCCCAGCACTGGACACAGCCTACCTAAGGTGACATCCTCCCGTCACGGCTGACGTTGGCATGTGTATTAGTCAGGGTGGGCTAGCTTATGCTGCACCAGCAAACTCCCCCAGACCCCGAAGGCCACCCCAGCAAAGGGCATCCTCTCCTCGCACACATCCGTCGAGGCTGGCAGCAGAGGTTCTGTTCATGCGGTACTCACAAAGCTGACTCACAGGCTTCCTCCTTTTTTTCCCCCCCTTTGGTGAGGAAGATAGTTGCTGAGCTAACATCTGTGCCAATCTTCCTCTGTTTTGTATGTGGGACGCTGACACAGCGTGGCTTGATGAGCCGTGTGTAGGTCCACGCCCGGGATGTGAACTTGTGAACCCCAGGCACCGAAGTGGAGCGTGTGAACTTAACCACAACACCACCAGGGCGGCCTCAGAGAGGCTGCGTCTTGACGCATACTTCCAACCTCTCTGTGACAGGGAAGAAGGACGTGATGTCTTCACGGGGCCCCTAAAGTGTTCTGCCCACCAGCCACACAAATCACTTCTCATCTCAACTTAGAGGCCAGAGCAAGCCACACGGCCACGCCTAACTCCAAGGAGGAGGAGAAAGGTAATTTACCACGTGCCCAGAAGGGGGGACTGTCTGTAAACAGCCCTAGGGCACTAGGGGTGTGGCTGCCATGGGACTGGTGGGTGTCCCCAGGAGGCAGGGCCATGAGGCAGGGTGTCCAGGGACCAGCCTCCACCCCTTCCACAGGGAGAAGCAACCCCCTTTGGCCCAGGACCAAGCCCTTGAGCCCTCTGGAAGAGTCAGGGTGAGGTCAACAGAGTGGAAATGTAGAAGGCTCAGGGGCAGGTGCTTCAGAAAAGGCACCCGGGGCTTGTCCAGGCACAGAAAGTGCCCACGAAGGGCTTTATTCACAAGAACCTGCTTCCTGAATTTTCATGGCCTTTGGGGCGAGTCCTCCTAGGCCCATAAACTCAGAACATCAGAGTTGGGCGAGTCCCCTGGAGCCCGGCCGCTCATGTGTGGCCCCAGGCTCACAGCATCAGCACCGCCTTCCCACGGGAGCTCGTGAGAAACACCAGGTCCCAGGCCCCACCCGGAACTGGAATCTGCATTTTAATGAGATTCCCGGGAGACTCCTGCACACAATACAGCCTGAGAAGCGTTTCTCTAGAATTAATTTAGGCCAACGTCCTCATGTCACAGATGAGCGGTTGACACCCAGAGGGGAGGAGGCTAAGCCCAAAGTCACACAGCTGGTTCCAGTCCTGGCTCCGCCACTTGCCAGTGGCTTTGAATAAATCACTGAGAAATTCACCAAACCTCAGCTTCCTCCTCTGTGATAAAGAGATCAGGTAACCAATCGCAGTGCTGACATAGGAATCAAACAAGGAACATCGAGACCAGGCCAGCACACCGTACTTGCTCAACACATGCCAGCTATCGCTGTGGTCCTAACACACTGTTCTAGACGCTCCTGCTTCCTCCTGGAGCACGGCAGTGTCTTCTGGAGAAGAGAGTCAGGGACGGCGGTGCGGGCAATGGGACCCGGACCCGGACCCGGCCCCGGCTGCCCGCGTTTGCAGCCTGCTCCACCATTCCACCTGGAGCCAGTTCCTCAATTGTCCTGTAATTCTTGCCTTCAGCTTGGCCATTTGTACATGGCTACAATGACAGCACCTGCTCATGGGCTTGGTGTGAGGGTTAAATTCCTTACTATGCTTAAGGTCTTCGATAGGCCCCGTGGTGCACAGCAGGTGCGCAGGGTGCATGAGGGAGGCTGGGGTGCGGGGAGTCCCAGGCAGGGCGAGGGGCTTTCTCAGAGGCAGCTGCTTCTGCTTTGTGCCACTGACCCACCGCAAGTCCCCCGTCTGCTTCTGTGGCCCCCGGGCAGCCCCCAACACAGGCTGTGTTTTTCTTTCTCGACTGATGCGGTGGCCTCCCAGGGCTCCCCTGTGCTCAGTCAGGAAGCACGGAGGGGCCAGTGCACATCTGTCCTGGGAAGGAGCCGATGTGGGCGGCCGGGCGGCTGTCTTCAAGCCTCTGAAGCGCTGTCACGCAGGGGAGGCGTTGCCCCTGGTTGGGGTGACTCCAGGGGACAGAACCAGGAAGTTCCAGGAAGTGCTCTCCACTCTTGAGAACCGCTCAGAGGCAGCAGCGGCCGAATGGGGCACTGAGCTCACGCCGCTGCGGCCGTTGCCCCGTCGGGAGGGCGGTGGGCTGGAGGGTGGAGGTGGCACTGGCTGGGGGGCTGGACTGGTCCTGAGGTCCTCAAGCCTGGCTCAGCTTGAGCATCAGAATCACCCAACAGGCTTTTCAAATACAGATTCCCAGGCCCCACCCAGGCCGACTGAATCAGAATGTTTCAGGGTGGGGCTGAAAACCCATTTTAAAAGCCTCCCCAGTTATTCTCATAATGGGGGTAGGGAGGGGGAGGGGGGTGAAGACACAGCGAGGGGAGGAGGCAACAGTGGGAGTGGGGGGTGGGAATTGCCCAGGAGTTGGTCTGAGGGTTCCTCACCTTGCCCCATTCACCACCACCTCCCTCACCTGGTCTCACTGGGTTTCTGCCCCTCCCAAGTGTCCTGTTCAGGGATCCCCGACACCTGATGGCGGCTCTACCCTCCATATTCTCTCATCCCCATCCTCGCCATCCAGTCTGGTTCCTTCTGGTCTCTCTCCATCCTCAGAAGAGCCAAACAGGTTGCAAGGGCCCTCAGAGGAGGGAAGCTTCCAGAACTGGGGGCTGGGCCTGCCTCCCATCACCAGGGTAGCCCTTGGCATCACACCCCAGTAGACCAGCACCTGCGGCTCCCACAGTGGGGCCTGGCTCCCGGCCCGTGGGGTCTCCTGAGGCGCCCTGGATGCCTGGCTCAGAGATCAGAGAAAAGGGAAAAGAAATACTTGCCTGAAACAAAGACCCTTGCTCCCTGCTTCCTTGGGGTCAAACTCACAGTTTGCTGCACGGCAGGCCCCTATAGCCTCAAATCCTCCGAGGAGAAGCTATTACCCGGGGAGCAGGAATTAAGGGTCCTCAGGGCCCATGGGGTGAGGAGGAAGGCGCAGGATACAGAAGGGGGGTGAGGGGTACAGAAGGAGGCTGTGGGGTATGAGAGGAGGGCGCCGGGTACCGCAGGGGGGCGTGGGGTCCCGAAGGAGGGCGCGGGGTACCCGAGGAGGGTGCAGCGTATGGGAAGAGGGCACAGGGTATCGCAGGCGGATACGAGGTACTGGAAGGGGGCGCGGGGTACACAGGGGGGTGCGGGGTACCGGAGGGGGTCGCGGGGTACCCGAGGAGAGAGCGCGATGCGCGGAAAGGGGCGCCTGCCTTTGCCCCGACCCCACAGCGCCACCTGCCGTCTCCTGAAGCAGCGCACGCCAGCATACGCGGGGCCCCTCCTTCCCCGGAGAAAACCACCGCCCCTGGGTGCCCCTCCCTTCTCTCGGAGCCCGCCCGCCCCTCCCCGCCCTGCACCGCCCAGAGGGTGCTTCCGCCCAGCCGCCTCTGGCTGACCGCCCTCTGCCGTTACCCGGTTTCACTCGCAGGAGGTGCGCCCAGCCCCCTCCCCACCGTGGGGCTGCTCTGGAGAACGGGTGGTCCCGGAGCTTGACAGCTAGTGTCCGAGGGTCCGGGCGGATGGCTCTGTGATGGCTGCCAGAGGCCCGCCCGAGCAGCCAGCAGAGGGCAGCCTGTCCCCAGTTTTGGGCCCCAAAGGCTCTCTCATCCTGGGCCCCTCCCAGAGCAGGAGGATGACCCAACTGTTAGTGGAGCCATCCAGACATCCATCCATCCATCTTCCTCCGCGTGCAAACCCTTCCTGGAGAACTTCCGGTTGGCCACATCCTGGGCTGGACCTAGAGAAGTTATCAAGAGGAGACCTGGCCCGACCTGGGGAACTCACAGCCAGAGGCCCCCCACCCCCACCCCCGCCCCCAGGCGGTCAGTGACATTCTTCTCTGAACTGCTACAGCTCTTCGACCTGTCACCTTGCACTTCCCTATTCATTGTTCTGCACCGTCCATTGGTCTTTCACATATTTAGGTCCTATTCCCGGAGTCAAGGAGCTGGGATCTGCCAAGGCCACTGTTGGAACTGGTCATCTGGACAATATGCAAGAGACACTTATTGTTGTCAAAGCATCTGCTTACTGTTTTGTAAATTCACCGTGTGGACAGAGAAGCCCAGCCCGAAAACATCAGACTGACGTCCCTAAGATGAGGGACACGGTACCCCTCAGATGAGCTCATTTACAAAGAGTTCAGCCTTCCATGGACTTGGCTGTGGGGGCCTGCCACATGACTAAGTGTTTGTGTCCCCCCAAATTCATATGTTGATGGCATTAGGAGGTGGGGGTCTTTGGTGAGTAATTACATCATGAGGGCAGATCCCTCGTGAGTGGGATTAGTGCCCTCATGAAGGAGACCCCAGAGAGCTCCCTGGGCCCTTCCGCCGTGTGAGGACAGCGAGAAGACGGCCGTCTGTGAACCAGGAGTGAGCTCTCGCCAGACACTGAGTCAGCCAGCACCTTGATCTTGGACCCCCAGGCTCTAGAACTATGAGAAATAAATTTCTGTTGTTTATAAGCCGCCCAACTGACGGTATTTTGTTATAGGAGCCGGAACTGACTAAGACAGAAATTGGTACTGAGAAGTGGGGTTGCCGCCGGGACACACACCTAAAAATGTGGAAGTGGCTTTGGAACTGGGTAATGAGGAGAGGCTCGGAGAGTTTTGGTTTTTTTTTAAGATTTTATTTTTTCCTTTTTCTCCCCAAAGCCCCCTGGTACATAGTTGTATATTCTTCGTTGTGGGTCCCTCTAGCTGTGGCACATGGGACGCCGCCTCAGCGTGGTTTGATGAGCAGCGCCATGTCCACGCCCAGGATTCGAACCAACGAAACACTGGGCCGCCTGCAGCGGAGCACACGAACTTAACTGCTCGGCCACGGGGCCAGCCCCTCAGAGAGTTTTAAAATGTCTGCTTGAAAAAACCCCACTGCTGTGAACGGACATTTAAAGGGGATTCTGGTGAGAAAGATTAAGAGAGGAGAGCTGGAGAGAAAGCGTCGGTGGTCCCAGAGAAGACCTGAGGAATCCTGAGCAGAAGGTTGGCAGAAATACAGACAACAAAGGCCACTCTGATGGCAGAAAGGAGGAGCACATTATTGGAAGCTGGACAAAAGGTGCTGCTTGTTATAAGGCAGCAAAGAACTGGGCTCTGTCGTGTTTTGTGCACGGTGAGATTTGTGCACAACAGACGTGCATGTTTGGCTGAGGAGGTCTCTGAGCAGAGTGTTGGAGGCACAGCTCAGCTCCTCCCAACTGTGCACCGTGAAAGGCAGGCAGGAAGAAATGACCTGAAGATGGAATTGTTAAGCAAAAAGGAAGCAGACCTGAAAGATTTGGAAAATGCTCAGCCTGTCCACGTTGCAAAAAAGTGAGACCATTAAGGGTGTGGCCAAGCGACCTTTGAAAAAGGAGATCAGTGTGGGTCAGCCATCTGGACGGAAGCCAAGGGCTGTTCCTTGAGACAATGGAAGAATGACCTGGAAGGTGATTCAGAGATTTAGAGCTGCCACTCCCATCACCCGCCCAGAGTCCAAGGGCTGGGGGTGGGGGTCATGGCTCCCCCCACCTAGGTTTGTAAGGATGGCGCAGCCAGAGCTGCTACAGGGGTGGGGCCCTGGCAGAGAGCCGGGGCACAGGCAGCACCCCGCTGGGCCTCAGGGGGCGACATCGCCGCCCCAGCAGGTCCAGAAGACAGAGGATGATTCTCCAGCCTTACAGTCTAATGGAATTAGTCCCATCAGGCTTGGGACTTCCTTGGGGCCTGTCACTCCTTCCCTCTTCCCTATTTCTCTCTCTCAGAATGGGAATGAACGTCCTATGCGCGTCCCACCGTTGTATTTTGGAAACTCACCACATGCGTTTCTCACAGGTTCACAGCTGGAGAGGAATTGGGCTCAGGACGAATTCTTCTTTGAGTCTCACCCACGTGTGACGTAGACGCCATTGAGGTGGGACTTTGGGCTCAGACTTTAAAGTTGATGAGGAAACGAGTTAAGACCTTTGGGGGCTATTGGGATGGAATGAATGTATTTTGCGTGGGAAAAGGACATGAATTTGGGCGGCCAGGGGCAAAATGCTATAGACTGGATATTTGTGTCCCCTACAATTCACGTGTTGAAACTTAATCCCCACTGTGATGGTGTCAGTAGGCAGGGCCTTTGAGAGGCTGCTGGGCCATGAGGCTGGAGCCCTCGTGAGTGAGATTAGTGCCCTTATAGAGACTCCAGGGGGTTCCCTTGTCCCTTCTGCCATATGAGGACACAGTGAGAAGATGGCCAGCTGTGAACCAGGAAGCCCATCTGTCAGCACCTGGATCTTGGACTTCCCAGCTTCCAGAACCGGAGAAGTAAATTTCTGCTTAGAAGTCCCCCAGTCTATGGCATTCTGTTACAGCAGCCCGGACTGGCTGGGACGGCGCCCTGATGGCGCAGTGGGCTGAGCGAGGCCCCTCCACTCCATTCCTCCTGGGAGCCTTCTGGATTTGACACGGAAGTTCCTCTGGCTGCGTCTCCCTCACTCTGGGGCTTTCCAAGCTGGGTGAAGTTCTGAGCACTCTTTTGGGGCTTTGCTGAGCCCCTCAATTCCAAAGCCCGTTCGGTCCCACCCCCAGAGGGGGCGAGGCAGCTGGATTTGGCTGGGCAGGTCAGTCCAGGCAGCATGGGGCAGTTAGAAGCGATCCCGGACAGTAAGCAGCCCTTAGAAAAGCGGGAACAAACTCTTTTTTTTTTTTTTTTTTTTTGAGGAAGATTAGCCCTGAGCTAACATCTGCTGCCAATCCTCCTCTTTTTGCTGAGGAAGACTGGCCCTGAGCTAACATCCATGCCCATTTTCCTCTACTTTATATCTAGGATGCCTGCCACATCACGGCTTGCCAAGCGGTGCCATGTCCCCGCCGGGATCCGAACCGGCAAACCCCAGGCTGCGGAGAAGCGGAACGTGCGCACTTAACCACTGTGCCACCGGGCCGGCCCCAGAGCAAACCCTTTTATTTGCACCAGACCTCCCACTCATGTGACTGCTGTCAAGCTTCCTGCCAGCACAGACCAAGATCGGACACCAGAGCTCTGTTCTAATAGCTTTATTGCCCAGATGAGAAGTCAGCTTGAATACAGCCCGTGCCTGCGTGCCTGCAGCCCTTCCAGCCCGACAGTCAGTTCTGCATAGTGACCTCCTTTCAGTCCTGGGAGCAGCGAGGCCCGGCCCCTCCCACTTCCTCCCACTGCTTCCGGCCTGGGGGCATGGAAGGGATGGGGGTGATGTGGCCAGAGAAGGGTCCCCTGGAGAAGGGTGGGTGGAGGCCCCAGTGGGCGGGAAGGTCCTGAAGATGGGGTGCAGAGGGAAGGGGTGTCAGTGTGAAGATGAGGCTGCGTGCGCCTCCCTCCACATCTGAGGGTCCAGCGGGCGTGGGTGGTAAGAACTGAGACTGGCCTGGGCTGTGCTGGGCAGGGGAGGGGCTGCCTCGGCAGCCTGGGGACCCAGGGTTAGGGGCAGGCCATCCGCCCTCTGATTCGGCCACTGATAAATGGGAGTGTGGGCTGGAGGTGGTCATGAGGGCCTCCATCGAACAGGGAACTAGGGCCCGGGGGGGTCAGACCACATCCTGACTTTGGGGTTCTCGGACTTGGGAGTTCCCCTCCTACCCCGAGGGGGAGGACATCGTTCCCCACAGCCTCAAAGGCAAGGCGCCTAGAGAAGCAGGTGGCTCCTTCCGTCTGCAACCCTGTCTGCGTGCCCCCTAGCGACCCCCGGAACTGGGGCTCCCCAGGCCTGTTCTGAGGGACACCAAGAAGCCCACCCTCCCACCCAAGGAGGAGAATCTCTGGGGTCCAGTGACCCACAGCCTTTTCCGCCCACCTGGGTCCTGCTTCCTGCTCCCCCCCACCTCCGGGCCTGCAGCTGCCCCTCCTGCGGGCTCCGAGATGTGGGCTCAGGGGTGTGGCCAGTTGACGGTGGACACTCAGCCGAGGAGGCAAGAACAGAGGTCTGTGGGGTGGGCTGTGGGCACAGGGGCGCGGTCCTACCTAGACTAACAACTCTGAGGTCTCCCGCTGGCGGTGGCCTCAGCTCCCAGGCAGGGGGAGCTCCTTCAAGGGCTGGGACCTCAGGCAGACCCCCACCCCAAAGGGAGCCCAGCGCCCAAGTTCGTCATTGGTGATGCGTGGCAGGGCTGAGAGGGAGGGGGAATCCTGGAGGTGGCCGAGGCTGCCGGGAAGGGAGCGGCGATGAGAAGCACAGGATCGAGCTGGTGTGGCGGGGCGCAGCCTCACTCCGAGTGGACCAGCGCCCCAGCCCCCTGCCCAAAGCCAAAGCCTTTGGGTCCGAAGTTCTTAGCATAGCATCCTGGGGGGAGAAGAGATGATGAGGACATGAGGCCACACCTCCCGCCCTCCCACTGCGGATGCACCAGCCCCTGCGCCTGGCCAGGCCTCTGGGGCAGCCTGGTCACCCAGCACCCCTCACCTACACAGCACCCCCAACCCAACAGTGAGGAGCTCCCTGGCTCCACAGTGTACCCATTTCCCCTGCCACCAAAACGACACGAGCAGCATTATCCACTGGAAGAGCACCAGACTAGGAGTTAGGAGCCTGGTCCTGACCCATCCGACCCCAATTTGCCCTATGACCCCGGTGGCCCTATGACCCCTGCGGCCAAGTGGCTTCAGGGTCACACCAGATGCTCCGGACTCTACCCCAAGGCCAGAAATCGGTTTCCATTTAGCAAGGGCATAACCACCAGCCCCTTCCCCACCCCAGACACCCCGACCCTCCCATTCGAAGGGAAGCCACCCACCTTTGCAGTAAATCTCGCCATCCTTGTCGGCCAGGGTGGTCGACTCGAGGCCTTTGCCGCACTTGGCACAGCGGAAGCAGGACTTATGCCAGGACTGGGCAAGGAAGGAGATGGTTAATGCTGCCACCAGGGACCTGGGCATCCCTGCCCCCCAGCCCCGGCCCCCCTTGACGTGACCACGTGGAAGGGCTCGAGACACTTCTGAAGTCTGCTCAGCTGGTCCTGCGTGGGGCGGCACAGTGGAGGGAGTAGGCCAGGGACCACACACCGCCTCACACCGTGTGTCGCAACGGCTGGATGGTGAGCGGCACCAGCTGCACCACAAAGGGCAGGCTGGGGCCGGGGCCGGGGGTTGGGGGGTTGGTGGTCACCGCCAAGGCTGCCCCACAGGCACGCCCAGACAAGTCTTCTCCAGACCCATCCTCCCTGGGAGTCAGTGGCGTGGGCTTCAGACTGGTCCTGGCACAGTGCTTACAAGCTACACAGCCTCTGCCACTTCTTCACCTGGGAGACCTCGGCGTCTACCCTGCAGATGGACCTGACAACTAGGTATACCCCCGCATGGTGCCTGGCCACGCGGCAGACATTTGTTATTGGGGCTCTTCTGCAGCAGCCTTGCCTCTGAAGTTCCAGGACTGGCTGTCTTTGTGTGTGTGTGTGTGTGTGTGTGTGTGTGAGGAAGATCGGCCCTGAGCTAACATCTGTTGCCAATCCTCCTCTTTTTTTTCCTTGAGGAAGATTGTCGCTGAGCTAACACCTGTGCCCATCTTCCTCTATTTTACGTGGGATGCCACCATAGCATGGCTTGATGAGCGGTGCTAGGTCTGTGCCCAGGATCTGAGCCTGCGAACCCCGGGCTGCTGATGGAGAGCGCATGAGCTTAACCACTATGCCACCGGCCTGGCCCACGGACTGGCTGCCTTGTTTGCTCAGAGGCCATCACCTCTTGGGGGTGGGGAGGCAATATCTCCCTCACGAGGTGGTTGTGAGGACTCAGTGATTTGAGCAGTGTCACGTGCCCGGCACGGGGCGGGCAGAGTGGAGGCCCTGAGTCAAGGGGGTCAGTATCACTTGGAAGGAGGACCAATCCATGAAGTGCATTGAACTTGGCAGGAAGAGGCCCCAGCAGCGTGGATTCTCGGGGGGCCACAGAAGGCCCTTTGTGGTTCTAAGAGGAGCCTGGAGGCTAACAGCCCGTGGTGGAAGGAGCCGGCCGGGGCTGCGCGGTGATGGGGACCGGCACAGGCAGCAAGCCCTCCCCACAGCCAGCTCCCACCAGCACCAGCCCAGCAGGCCCAGGCTGCCCTGCAGACAGCTCTGCAGGGAGGCAGGGGGGCCGACAGAACAAGGCCTTTTAAGGGCAAAGAGACTCCCTCAGCGCAGCCACCCCGGTGCTGGGCTGGAGAATGAAAGGAAACCGGATCCCTGAGATTTCCTGGCGGCCAGACGGAGGCACGTGGCTCCTCCTCCCGTGCTGGAGGGGCAGCAGGGTCCACAGAGCTGAGAGCGGTCACCCAGCCTTTGCCTCCCGCTCTGCAGAGCAGGGGTCGCCACCCCAAGCTCTCCAGGCTGGAGAAGGGCTGAATCACCAGCAGACCCCCCACGCCCTATTGCCCAGCCCTCCCTCGAGACAGCACCCATCCCCTGCTCCTTCACATGGCACCTAAAGGTCCTCCGGCCCCTCCGTTTCTTTCTCGGCCAAGGTCAAAGAGAGGTGGGAACTTCTCCCAACCTTTTCTGCTTGAAGGCAAACGTCTCACCCCGACTCCTTGGTAGCACGGCCTTAACTCTAACTTAGAGCCTGGCTAGGTAACAAATACTGATTCTTAGCGACTTCTTATAATTTTCGCTTCTCACAGCAGAAAAAACACCAACTTAACAATCATTAATAATATCTCCTGTTTTCATATCATTTCCTCAATGGCAAGGATCTTCGTTCTGACCTCACGACAACCCCACAAAGTAAACAATACCAACAGCAGTAACATCAGCAGCGGATGCGCAGGGAGCACGCTGGGCTCTGTGCGCTCTCGCATCTTATCCTTAACTCGGCCTCTGAGACTGTCATTTGCTCCACTTTACAGACACACAACTGAGGCTTCGGAAAGTTAAATGATTTGCCCAAGGTCAAACACCTAGTAAACAGCAAAACTACACTGCAAACCAGGTGGTCTAGGGTCCCAGGACTAAATCGTCCCGCGAGGACCGTGGGTCAGCCGTGGGGGTGGGTTCAAAGGGGTTTAATAGCCCAAAATAGAGTGAACAGTAGGAAGAGCGACGGCGTGCGAGTAAGGGGGCCCCAGGCCGACTCCTCGCCAGCCACGTACTGGCTGGAGATCTGGGCAGACTGTGCAATGCTCTGAGTCTCAGCTTCATCCTCTGTAAAATGGGGTCACAGCACGGATCTCCACCCTGACTCTGAGGGTTGAACGGAGAGCCTGCTCTGCTCCAGACGTGGCCATGAGTTAGTTCCCCAGCCACTCCCCCGGGGCCGCCCCTCAAGGTCCACACTTGGCCTTAAAAGCCAAGATCCAAGTCCAGGAAAGCTGCCAGCGGGTTCTAGGCCCCGCTGTGCCATCGGCTTGCTGGGTGAGTTTGGCCAAGTGCCCTCCACCCTGGGCCGCCTGTGAAGACCCAGAAGCCCTCTCTGGCCATAGATCTTGAAGATGCCTCTTCTGAGACTCTCTGGCTGCCGGTCGGAGACAGTGCATCCCTGGGCCTCCTCCCCTGCAGCCTCCCTAAGGGCTGTGAGACTCACCGTGGGCCAGGGGCTCGCCACCCGACTCTTCCGGTCCTTCAGGGGCCACATGTGGGGCAGTTAGAAATAGTTACAGAAACCTCCCGGGAGGCTCTGCAGGCCCTGAGCTTGAGGTCTCCGCCCTGGGGGTCCATGCACGGGTTTCTGGGAGTCCACATCCCATGACACAGAATGTGTGTAGACTCTCGGGTGCTTATTAACATTCTGGGGATCAACAAACCCTTTTGAAAATCTGGTGCAAGCTCTGGAACCTCTTCCCAGAAAGAGACACGTTCCCACAAAGCCACACAGAATGTTAGAATGTTAGGGGGCTTGTGGAGCCTCCGAAACCCATCCGTGCCTCCTTAGAGGTCTGTAGTCCCCAATCCTAAACGCGGACTGATCTTTGCAACTCCCTGTGAACAGCCCAAGGCGTTTAATCATCCGTCCCACGGATGGGGGGCCGTCACGCTCCTGAGTGATCCGGGCTCCCTGGAAACCAGGGGCACAGGGACAAGGGGGTGCTCCTTCACCCTGGGCTTTTGAAATGAAGGGAGGAGCAAGGGTCAGACCTACCACCTGCTGGAAGCCCCACTTGAGGAAGGCGTCTGCAGCCTGTCTCCCTCCCCTCCCTGCACCACGCCCCGCGGCCACCTTACCTTCCCAGCACCGATCACCTTCTCGGCAGCATAGACGGCCTGGGTGCATCGGGGGCAGCGCTCGGAGCCCCCGATCTTCTGGGCAAACTTGGAGGCGTTGGGGTTGGTGGTGGGCCTGTGGCCGGGGGCCCTGCATGGGGAAGGACATGCAGTGGGGTGACTCACACTGAGAAACATGGGTGGGTGCGCACTGTGTGGCCAGTGCGGGGCTAGGGGCTCCAGAGTCATCATCCATTGCACAGATGGACAAGCCAGGACTCAGCCCAATCTATTTTCTTTCTTTTTTTTTGGTGAGTAAGATTGGCCCTGAACTAACATCTGTTGCCAATCTTCCTCTTTTTGCTTGAGGAAGATTGTTGCTGAGCTAACATCTGTGTCAGTATTCCCCTATTTTACGTAGGATGCCGCCTCAGCGTGGCCTGAGGAGTGGTGCTAGGTCCACACCCGGGATCCGAACCTGCAAACCCTGGGTCACCAAAGCAGAGCGTGCGAACTTAACTGTAACACCACCAAGCCAGCCCCTCAGCCCAGGCTATTTTCCAGGGTATTTGAAACATCACACTTCCCTCAGCACCTAGTTAAATGCTGGACCTCATCACCCCTCCTTGGCTAAGGACCGCGCCCCCCACCCCCACCCCAGGCCCCCATTCCTGCAGCCCGTCTGTTACCAGATTCCTTCCAGGAGAAATCTGCTGACAAGTCATTCCCACTGGGGCAGCGGCCTCGGCTGCAATGTGGTAACTCATCCCTCATTTCCGTCAACGCCCCCCGCCCAGGGCCCAGGAGCTGGCCGGGCTGACCGCCAGCAGCACCGGTTACAGCAGGTCAGAAGTCAGTGGGTGCTGGGGACCTGGTGACCCCTGTAGCCTCTCCGAGGGGAGTGACTTCCCCCAGCAGAGGGAGAGATGCAGAGAGCGGGCTGGTATGGTGGCGCTGCCACTGAGCCCTGGTCCAGCGCAGACACTCGGGCTGCGGGAGCCCCAGCCAGTCACCGAGGCTGAGCTGGGTTTCTCATCGATGAAGAGAGGAGGCTGGACAAGCCATTCTCGGGGCTCCTCCCAGCTCCGACTCCTGTAAAAATCCAGCTGCACGCTCCGGACACAGGGGAGCCTGTTTGTCCCCGCTGGAGCCCGGCTCCTCCAACTGGCCTGACGCCGAGTGTGTGCTCCAAGGCCACCCTTGAAATCAGGGCTCTCTGAGCCTTCCTCTGCTCAACCCGAAGTGGTGGAAATGAGCCCGCCGGGGTTGGGGGGGCGGGAGGAGAGCGCTCAGGGACTGGGTTGGGGGGGCACTGTGCACTCACTCCTCCTGCTTGATGCCCAGCGACTCGCCCTTGTCGGTGCTCAGCGTGCCGGCGCCCTGTCCGTAGCCGTAGCCCTTGGGCCCGTACTTCTTGCCGTAGCAGGACTTGCAGTAGATTTCCTCACCGTGCACCGCCACGGTGGTGCTGTCCAGATTCTTCTTGCAGACCACTGCGGAGGGAAGTCAGTACGGGGAGTCAGAGCCGGGCCCGCGGCCGGCTCGCTGCAAGGTCCCTCCGGGCACTCTGCACGCACGACCTCCTGATCTTTCAGGAGCAGCCCGGGAAGGGGGGTCAGGACGGCCAGAGAGCTGGGAGGAGCGAGGGAGGGGACCTGCGTGGCCCAGCTCTAGGAAGACTGGCCAGAACACCCCTCCTGGAGCCACTGGGAGCCAGCCTCGGTCCTCCACACCCTCGTGTCTCCCGAGGCTGCAGGGTACCCCAGGTTCATCAGAGGCAACAGCCTAGGCTGATCCCAAGCCTTGACTCTCCGCCCTTGACAAAGAGACCACGTGTCCCGGCAGAAAAGGAGAAAAGAAGGAAGGAAGGGGAAGGGCAGGGTGTTCCTGCCTCCAGCGACCGGATGGAGAAGGGACCATCTGAGGGTGCTGTGGGGCGGGGAAGCAGGTGAAGTGATGCCCCCAGAAGAAAAGAAAAGCCTAACATTGACGAAGTGTCCAGCATGGTGGGCTTTGAAGGGAGATACAGTCATGCGAACGAACCACAGCAACAGGACTGGCAGTTTCTAATCTCAGAAATCACTTTGCCACTGGAGGAAGTGAGGTCAGACGCTGGGAAGAATTTCCTGACTCCTAGGGTAGGAGAGACTGGAATGGGATGAGCTGGGAGGCCTGTGGCCTCATCTGTGCTGCTGTCTATCTCGGGGGGAGCTGTGCAGGCTCTCCACAGTAAGAAAGCCCTTGGGGCTGGCCCGGTGGCGCAGCGGTTAAGTTCGTGCACTCAGGTTCACCGGTTCAGATCCTGGGTGTAGACCTACGCACTGCATATGTCAAGCCATGCTGTGGCAGGTGTCCCAAGTAGAGGAAGATGGGCACAGATGTTAGCTCAAGGCCAATCTTCCTCAGCAAGAAAAGAAAGAAAGTCCCAGAGCCTGGGGTCATGAACAGTCAGACTGCCCAGAGTCAGACCCCAGCTCTCTCCCTCTCCCGCTGTGTGACCTGCGCAAGGAATTTCTCCTTTCTAGCCTCCGTGTCCTCATGCGTAAACGCAGATGGTGATGTCTCCCCAAAAAGGTGGCTGTGAGAACCGAGATGCTCTGTGAGAAGTACTGAGCACATGCCCTGCACACAGCAGAGTCATCCTAAATGCTGGCTACTCTCAGGTGGACGCCATGGTCAGCCCCATAGGAAGACGGGGAGGGGTGGGCAGGCCCAGGGCTCCAAAGATTGCAGGATTCCAAACCCCACCTGCCTCTCTCCAGAGACTCCACCTTGCCCTATTTCCTTCGGTCTGGTCCTATGATGCTCTCTTGGTTCCAGGATACTCCTTAAATCCTGGGACCCGGTGGCCCAAGTGGACCACATCCTCCCCCATGTCCTTCTGCAGATGGAACCCCAGGGAAACAGCTGGAGAAGGGCCGCCTCTCCCGCCCTCCGAGGAGGCTCTCGGCTCAGCTCCTCGAGCTGGCCATTCTCTTGCCTTTTAAGGGCCAGCTCCTCTCTCACCCGGAGCCCCAGGTTGGAGATTTCGGACTAAATAAGGACCCTCCTGTCCTGGCCGGAGGTCCCCACCTCATTCCAGCACTCTGGGCAGCCCAAACATGGGCCTTCCCTCGGCCTCCCCTGGGGCTTGGCTCCCGGGAAGGAGGGAGAGGGGGCAAGAGGCCAAGGGCTCGGACATTCCCTTCGAGGGTGGGAAGCCAGGAGCTGGCCAGGAATTGCTTCCCGTAAGACCCAAGTTGAACTGAGAATTCGCGGAGCAGAGGGAGGGCGGAAAGTGGACTCGAGAGCAGTGGGGGAGCAGAGGTCCCGTGACTGACCTCCGGCAGGAGACCCAGGAGCTCGGCCAGAGGGGACGCCAGGTCCCTGTGCCAGCACACTCCAGAGGGCCTCCCTGCTGCCACCTGGGCCCTGACCACCAGGTGCAACATCAGCAGCTCCCCGTTGGTGTCCGCCCGGCCCCCTCTGGGCCACCTTCCGCCCTACCCTGCCTCTGCCCCTCCACCTCCATCCAGGCGGGGCACTCAGCCCCTTGCGGGCTCCACCGAGACTCAGTGACGGGCGTTGTGAAGGAAGCCCTAAATAAACGCCTCCTAGACCATGTTAAGCCCAGAAAAAAAGTCCCAGTTATGGGTCAGTCATTGCATCTGTTGGGAAAAGCTCCTTCCAGATGGCGTCTGGTTCGGCGAGGCCTGTGTCGCCATTTGGAAATACCCGGAAAGGCAGCCCCAGCTCCTGACTTCCAGATGTGGTTGTTTTCCGCCAGCCCTTGGTCCCTTTTGGTGAGGCAGAGCGTGTGGGACCGGGAGGGTCAAACTGACAGTAAACGCAGCCTGCAGGGAGGGGCCGCTGGTGTCAGAGGGTGGGCTGGGCTTCTGGGAGCTTCCCCCGTGCTCTGCTCTCGGGTTCTGGGGAGCAGCCCCATTCCAGGGGGTCGGGCCTGACCAGCTCCGCTTTCCCACAGGGCCAGCTGCTCAGCCCGACCTGTCCCAGGAGGGAGGTGGCTGCAGCTCAGAGCCGGGCTCGTAGCCTCGGGGTAAGCCCCCCGACCGCAGCGCTGAGCTCTCCCGCCTGCTAATGGGAACTGGCTGCCCCTACTGAGGCCCCGCACTGTACTGCAGGCCCATCCACCCCTGTCCCGGGTCAAAGGCCACTCCCCTGACTCCATCTATTCCATCGTCCTGTCTCCTTTCCTCCTGGGTCCTGGACCCTCAGGAGAGGGAATGCAGGTGCCACGCTGAGTGGAACCCGGAGCCAAGGACCCGAATGGTCAGAGGAACTTCTTCTGGGGACTCAGGCCAGCCCTGCTCCCCAGCCTGACCTTCCACAGCTGCTTCTAATCCGCAACCCCCCACACCCTGGCCCGGGCTGCCCTCTGCTTCCAAAGCCGCCCCCTGCATTCCTGACTTCCCTCCGCCGCCTGACCGGCCGCCACTCCTCCACAAGCAGGACTGTGGGCAGGCGGCCTCTGGGCCCCAGCCGGCCACCTTTCACGGCGATTACGCAACCTTCGAGGGTGAAGAGCTGCCCGGACCCTCTTCCCAGCCAGGGCCAAGCCCTCTCGTTCCCTCGGAGAAAACAAACAGCTTGGAATTCTGAAGCGCAGGGAACTGCGGACAACGAGACGCTGCTGTTGGCGGCTTCCTCCTCGGGCGGCAGGCCAACGAGGCTCGGCCAGGGCTCGTTACACTCCGCACTCATGGGACGCAGCCCTCGGCTGTCACCTGGCCGGCCGGGCAGGGAGTGGGGCCCTGCAGCACGGTGCCAGGTGGCTTCCGGCTGGGCCCCCAGGGGCGCTTAGGATCAGGTGAGCACCCAGTGAGCAGGTGGCCTCTGGCCCACCTGGATCCTGCTTGGATCACAGGTCACGGGGAACAAAGCCACCACAGATCTCTCAACTTCGCTTCCTGTGATGCAGGACGGAGGGGACCCCATTCCCTGGACCTCCCAGATGGGCTGGGACTTCAGCCCCCGGGGGCGTCTCCTTTGAGTCTCCCCAGCTTGCCTGTGGATGCCTCGGCGCCGTCTGCATGTGTGTGTGCGCGCGTGTGTCTGAGGCAGTGTCTTTCATTCACTGAACACCCACCATCGCTTTAAGCACTTTGTTTGTTTTCCAAGCACCTTTCATTTTAATTCTCACGACACCCCTGCGGAGGTGAGTGTTATCATCTCCCCCGGAATCGTGAGAAAACTTGAGCAGAGAGAAACTGAGTGACTTGCCGGTCACCACACAGACAACCAGCACTGAATTCAGACTCAGACCCTGCCCGCCGGGCTCTGAAACCTACAGCTTAAGTGGACTTTGCCCTGCCTCCCACTCTGCCGGCCTCAAGGAAAACGCCTCTTACCGCGGAGGCTTCTTCTCCTAACCCACACCCTCTGCTCTGATCACGATGAACTGAGTCATCTAGGAATCCAGGGCAGGCTCCCCAACTCGCCACTGCCTGGGCGCTCTGAAAACATCACTGGCCCAGGCACCCGCCAGCTCAGCATCCTGGAGTCAGGGTCCAGGGTCCCCCGACTCTCGGCTGCCTGGTGTCTGTTGCCTGGTTTCCGGCTCATCCAGGCTTGAGACTGGACAAGTCTTGCTCCGGGTTATAGGGAGTGGATGTCAAAGAGCTTGTCCTTCTTTTTCCTCTTATCCAGGCTGCTGGAGCAGGAAGGGGAAGTGAGAGGGGGAATGGCCGGCCAAGGAGTCGGGGAGGAAGGGACAGCCCGGCTCCTCCTCCAGACTCAGCTTCCCTATAAGGTTGCAGCCTCTGCTGCCTTTTTACGGGGACGATTCGGGTCCAAAGGCTGGTGAAACTTTGGGCTCAAAGTGTCTTCCTCTTAAACGATTGTGGCAGGGAGAGAAGTGGAGTGGAAAGTTTTCCTAACCAAGTCTTTAGAGCCTGGCTCTCAGCCCCGAGCGCCCGCCACCCTCACCAGCTCTGGCCAGTTCATCCCCTTAGAAAGCAGCTTCTGAGCAGAACAAAGAGGCCCAGAAGTCTTTCCCTCCCCAGCTGCTGCACTCCAGCCAAATGTCAAGTTGTTTACATCCCGTGGGACCAGTTCCCCCGAGGTTGGTGGGGGGGTTGTTGACAGGCCAGCCTGCGGGGGCAGACCCAGGTCCCCAGGGCTGCCGCGGGCCGGCGTACTCACTGCACAGGAAGCAGGACTTGTGGAAGCTGCTGCCTTCGCACTGGACCTCCTCGGCAAAGTAAACCGTCTTCTGGCACACCCCACATTTCTTGCCTCCTCCCCAGTTCGGCATCCTGAAACTGGACACAGAAACGGGAGTTAATTTTGCAGGGAGGTGGGAAACACTGATTGCCGGTGACGGAGACACCACAGGCAGCCCGCGGGCCCCGCATCCTCCTAAACTGCTCCTCGTGGAACCGACAGGCAGTCCCTGAGCAACTGCTGTGGTTCAGGCCTGCACTGGGTGTTCGAAAGGATGTAAATATGCTTCAGATACCGGCTCCAGGAAGGAGGCTGTCGTCGCAATAAAAATGAAACACCCACCACGGTAGGCATCAACACGGACGAATCCCACACAGATTAATCTGGAGCAAAAGAAGCAGAGATACTAGAATCCGTAAGACACAGATCATCTGTGTCAGGTTCACAAACGGACGAAATTCATACGGCCGAGGCCTGAACACACAGGAGGAACAGTTATAAAGAAAAACAAGGGGGTGGTTATCACAAACTATCACCTTAGGTTTGTTACCTCTGAGAGGGGGGGAAGGAACACGGTTGTGGGGGGCTGCTGGGGGCTGCAAAGGCACACGGAGCTGAGTTCCCAGGCTTTCGAGTCCATTAGACTCAGGCGGGGGCTCTACCAAAATCAGATTTACCGGCGCCACCCCAGACCCGATGAGTCATGACCTCCGAGGATGAGGTACAGGAATCTGGACTTTTAATAAGCATCCATAGCAGGCGGCCTGACACCAGCTTTGAGATGCTCTGGGCACTGGTTCCAAGCTGCGGTCCTGATGCAGACAGGTTTGGTCCCATCCTGACCCTGCCACTCGCTTGCTGCGTGTACCCTGGCAAGGCAGTGCGTCTTTTTAAACTTTGATTTCTGCATGAAAAAGCTACTTCAGGGGCCGGCCTGGGGCCACAGTGGTTAAGTTTGTGCGCTCCACTTCAGCGGCCCAGGGTTTGTGGGTTCGGATCCCAGACGCTGACGTACACATCGTTCATACAAAATAGAGGAGGATTGGCACAGATGTTAGCTCAGGGCCAATCTTCCTCACCAAAAAAAAAAAAAAAAGCTACTTCATAGATTATTTCTGGGGATTAAATGAAACACAGCGTGTCATACGCAGCACAGGGCCTAGCCTACAATGAGCAGTCCATAATGATTCTTAATGCAGAAGCCCAACACCGCTGGAGAGCCGATGCTGCAGAGCTGGCCCTGATTCCCCAGAGAGCGGCACAGGAGGTGAATGCCATGGGGACTTGGAGAACAGGGAAAGCCCTCAGCTGATGGACCTGGTTCTCTCCTTCCACTCCAATCGGTCGCTCAGCAGGCATGTGACTCCATGCACAGAGGGAAGCGGTCCTGTGCCAGGTACAGGGGACGTGGGTACACGATGGGGCCAGGTGGCCCGGGACAGGGCAAGTAAAGGAGGATGCAGCGGGCTAGGAAATGAAGGGCAGGTACCGAGGGGTTTGTTGCCACAGGAGGCAAAGGGGCCTCAGGAGAAAGCTCACGGGGACACGTGTCATGGAAATGTTGAAAACGGGCGCATGGATCCAGAGCCCACCCCGCTGGCATCAGGGCTTCTGCCCACAGCTCGGGGGTCAGTGTCGGACAGAGGGAGCCCCGTCTCCACTGCTGGAGAGCTTCCCATCTAACGGTGGACACGGGCTTCAGCTCAAGAAGACGCTCCAGGCTCAGGGCCTTGAGGACAGAGCTGCTGGCTTAGGACATCGGGGACGCACGCTCTGACTGCCTGGTGGCACTTGGTGGCATTCACGATAGAGTCCCCACGGCCCACGCAGCACCGTTCAGTCAACAGCTGAGGAAGGAACAAAGGGCCCCCACGCTGAAAGCCACACCGGGGCATGCTGTCCACAGCCGTGCGTCTCTGCGGAGCCCCAGACCCCGTGGAAGCGCTCGGTGAACGTGTGCAGGCTGATACGCACATGGGGCTTAAGGTGGCCGGAGTGGTGCTGGGGATGTCGCCTGGAACAGCACGGAGACCTGGGTCTGTCGATCAGCAAGATACGTTTGCACCCCCTCTGCTCCGTCCTCCAGTATCCGAAGACCTGGGCTTCCCTCTGGTCCCACCCTGGTCCCTCTCTTTCCCAATCTCTCTGGTCCTGGTGCATCTACTGTCACCCCACGCCGAGGACTTCCACATACAGCTGGCCCTGACCCCCCCTCTGAGCCCAGTGTCCGGTTTCAGGTGAGCATCTCCACCTGGATGGTCCAGAAGGACCTCAGTCTCAACACGAGTGACCTGAACGCATGACCTTCTTTCTGGAACCTGTTTTTTCCTGACTTTTCCATTTTTGCTCGTGGTACCACAATCATTCTCTGCCAAACCCTAGAATGACACGAGCCCCCTCCTTAGCTGCCCCGGCTCCGCTCCCCTTTACTTACTCATCCCCAAATCGTGGGCCGTGCTCTCCTCGTCCACCCTCTTTCCAGCACCCTAACCCAGCCTAACCCCCTCTTGCCTTCCCCCGCCGAGCCCACACCAGCCTCTCAAAGAGGACACGAGGCTGCATTCGCCTTTTTCTTGGTAACGACCCCGATTTCAGCCATGGCACGTGCGTGGACCTAAGCTGATTAGCCCCGGTTATGGGCGCAGGGGTGGGCCGGCTGCCCACGCCAGGCCAGTGAGATAGAAGAATGGAGTTCTAGGGAGTCTGGGGAAGAAAAACCCCGATCTTCCGAAAGAACTTCCTGGAGGCAAGCCCATTGCCCCCTGAGCGAAGCGAGGCGAGCAGCAGACTCTGGGGGCGTTGTCCCGAGGGGGCCAGGCAGTTCCAGGACAAAGCTGACAGCAGGGAAGACAGAGCTGAGAGTCTGTGATGACATCACTGAGCCACCATTCAGCCAAACCTCCGGCTCATCTCTCTCTGAATTTTCCGGTCAAACAAACCAACAAATTCGCTTTACTGTTGAAGCCAGTTACTCTACAAGCGAAGGCATCCCCAGGGAGGCAACAGTTCCGGCCACACTGCTTCTGGAATCTCCTCCCTGATCCACCCCCCAGCGCTGCCAGATCTTTGTCGAGGGTTCTGCTCCAAAACCATCAGCAACCTCTGCTGCCTGAGAACAGGCAGACCCTAACCTGGAGACGCTCCAGCCCCGCCTCCGCCAACGTTCCCAGCTCCTCTCCTGCGTCTGCACCTCACGTAATCAGGGCTGGTGAATTAAGTGCTCTGTTCCGCCTCAGAGCCCAGGGCAGGACCCGGCACGCAGCAAGGGCTCGGGCAGCGCCTGTGCACAGGGCTGGGAGGCTGTGCCGGGGGAGGGCTGGAGCTGGGCCCGGGGCCGTGGGCCGCTGCATCCCCAGGCTCACGCACACATTGACACACCCGCAGGTAGGATTTCTCTAGCCGCACATGACTCTGCCTTCCTCAGAGAATAACCCACGGGCCTGAGCTGCCAGGTCCGTAGGGTCAGGGCCAGCCCCCACCACCGCCCTCCGTTCCTTCAGCCCTGAAGACTCCAGGGGCTGGCCGCCTTGTTGAGCAGGAGCTCAGGGCTGCAAAACCATCTACGTGGAGGACGGTTCGAGAAAAATAGCGACAGTATGTGGCCGTCTGCCTAGCCATCAACCGTTTCCCCTCCTTGTTACAGACCCCGATTGTCTTCAGGCAGCCACCCCTCTACAGAGGGCCTCACGGAGGTGCTCCCAGCCCCAGCTCTGGGGGCAGAGCCTGGTCCCTTGGGCCCCCATGGCGATCCCACTCCTCTGCGGGGGCTGCTTCAAGGACCAGCCGTGGGATGAGAGGGGAGCTCTGCTGGGGAAGATCCGGAAAATGTGCTCGTTCATATGGTTCTCTTCTGCCTCTGAGGAGGTGACCAAAGGTGACCCCCAGAACTCCTGCAGCCAAGGCACCCCCCCTGACGGACCGCTGTTGGCTGCATGCCTACTATGTGCCAGACAGCCATCCCATTTCGTCCCCACAGTAAGGTGGGGGAAAATGCCCACTTTGAAGACAAGGAAACAAGGCTCAGAGAGGTTAGGCAACTTTCCAGCAGTGGCTGGGCTGCAAGAGACAGATGGGGACTCCAGTGCAGGTCCAGCCCTTGAAGCCTCAGCCACCCTGACCGCCATCCCGCCACCCCCACCACATTTAAGCGTGCCTGCACCTGCTGGACATCCCGGACCCCGAGGCTCGGCCCTCTCCTCCCTTCCCCATCCCCGAACCAGCAGGGGACATGCTCCACGCCCCTAGGAATACCCCTCAGGGAGGAACGGCCTGCACCCCATGGTTGGGAGCCAGCTCCAAGTAGTGTTTTGTTCCCGGACACAAAGGCCCTTCTCCGGCTGGGGGAGACCCGCAGCCCCACAGAGGCCTCCCTTGTCCTCCCTGGCTCCGTGTCAGGGGCCCACATCCAGCAGGGCCCCAGGGAAGCAGGAACACGGGCGGAGGATGGGTGAAACCCAAGGGCGTGCCAGTGAGGAGAACCAGTCCGGGATGCCTCTCGGCTGGGCCTTTGTCTGAGCTGGGCCATTGGGTTGGGGGTCGCCCTTCAGGGCCCAGTGAAGGGACAAGGGCTCGAGCACCTTGGGGTGAAAAGCAATGACCGTGTCCAGGCAGCCCCTGTGGATGGGCTCCCCTCCACTCTGCCCAGAGCACCCTCAGTCTCAGCTGGGGGGAGCCAGGCCACCTCCTTCCCCCACGGGGCAGGGAGCGCTCTTCACTCCTCCTCCCCTGCCTGCAGCGGCTTCTTCAAGCAACAGCCAAATCCCATAGTCTGTCTGCCTGTCTGCCAGGAGGCTGAATTGCCTTAAAAGGAAACCTGGTTCCCCGAGTTTCTGGAGTGTCCGGGGAGACACCTGGCTCCCTGCCTTCTCAGTTCTGGGGGACAGAGGGCCTGTGGGGACAGACGAGGAGGAGGGAAGCACCCCAGGCCCGCACCCAGGCCGTGCAGTCCAGCAGAGAAGGAATGGGGTCTGGATTCATCCCTCCCTCGCTGGAACATCCCAGGTGAGTTACTGTCCTCTCTGGGCTTCGATCTGCCTGTCTCGAAACTGGACCATCCACTGAATCCCTGAAGTCATCGTCTGAGGACGAGATGAGAACGTATGGGAGTGAGGGCACAGCGCCAGCCTCCTGTACGTCCTCGTTCCTCTGATGACCTCCAGCGGGGCCGGCCCAGGCCAGCTTCAACCAGATGTGGGGCCAGACGTCCACTTTCCTTCCCAGCTAGTCCACATCTGGAGGGAGCCAGGCTTGAGAAGCAACACGCCAAATAAGGACCAGGAATTCCTGACTTATCCGTCAGCCCAGCGAGCGTGTCTGGGACAAGTGACTTTTCCTTCTTTGGGGCTGGGCTCCTGCCGGCTACCTGGGAGGCAAGCAGAGACTGGTCTGGATCCCGAGCTCTCTGGCAGCTGCTCCAGGTGATCAGAAGCACTGCTGCCCTCCGTAATCTCATCGTCCACGTGCTGGGTATTTGCGTGGGTCCCCTTCAGAGACACATTCCCATTGGGAACGGCCGCCTGTTCTGGTTTGTCCAACTTCGCTGTGTTGATCATCTCAGCAGAGAAAAGGGCTGGAACTTTCTGCTGCATGGCTGGAAAAATCTGGTCAGCTATTGACCTGAGAGGTCAGGATCCTCAGGGCTGGGTGGACACTAGAAGCCAAGGATTGGCCTCTTCTGGTAAGCCACCGGCTCGAGTCTGCCGCCCACACCTTCCTCTCTGGTCGTCCCATTAAGAGCTGTAGCCAGATCCTCAGTCTCAAGAGGAGAGATTCAAGATGGCGGCTCACAGAGCGGCGGAGAAAGGAGCTGAGCCAGAGCACAGACTGTCATGCTCACAGAGCTCATGTAGGCTGGGATGGCGTAATGGGATCGGTGTGGTGTTTCAAGTCTAAGGACCCACCTTAGCGATGTACAGTGCTTAACGGCTGGCCACCAGCGCCTCAAGGAGCACCTCCTCTCATCAACCATTGATGTGACAAACCATTCCCTGCCTTTGTTTCTCCAGTGGGAAAACCCCAGCTCTTCCTTTCCAAAACCTCCTGTGCCCTCGGGCCAGAGAGTGACTTCTGGGCGGGGGCCTCGACCCGCCCGCTTGGCCCGATGGAGACCTGTCAGGTGTTTGCTGGTTGGAAACACGCAGCTCCCATCACCTGAGCTCCGCGGCATCTGGCCAGGGACACGGGGGAGCTGTCATCCTTTCCAAGCCTGCAGCTCAGCCTCTTCCCCACACCCCCACGGCAGGAGAGCAGCCAAGGAGAGAGAGGGAGGGAGGGGCCCTGCTGGCCAGGATTCAGAGCCCATGGCTTGGAGGTGACACTTGAAGGCCCAGGAAACATGAGAGGAACGGTCACTGGCAGGCGGACCGATGACCAATATGGAGATGCCAACTCGCACTCGGCCTCACGTGTCCCCCGACGACTTCTTCGGAACCCCGCACACGACTCGCTTCTCTAAGATGCTAACCAGCCCCACAGCTGCCATCACTCTGGGCTCTCGGTACCCCAGGCCCTGACTGTCGTTCCAGCTCTCTCTCTCTGTGGTGTGAGCTGCTCTTTTCAAATGCCCGTCTGTGGCCCCCGGGGATTGTGAGCTGACCTGGGGGCCTTGTCTTCCTTCCCTGCTGTCCCTAACGCCCTGCAGGGCACGGCTCTCCCGCCAGAGCTCAGAGATGTGAACGTCAACCAAGGTAGAAATGGGGGTCTAGGACTTCTGGGAAGTCTTCCAGAACTATTACACGGAGTCCACTGTTACAGGGTCTCTCAGACTCATCAAGAGATCAGGTTTCTTCGCTTTCATCTGGAATGATGTCAGCTCACAGCAGTGACAAGGGGTTGTCCCATGTGGAAAGTTCTGAATGACTTTCCTCTGATGAATTTTTAAAATAAACGAGCGCTCAGACCTTATAAAAACAGGTCGTTTTGCAGCTCACATCTCAGGGACCCCACCCCCGGCCACCCCCCCATAAAGGATGCCGGCACGGGGGAGACAGGGCCAGCTGCCTGATGGGGCCGAGCCTGAGCTAACGCCAACCTTCTCTTTCTTCCTCCCCCGTCACGGCCGGAGTCAGACGCTGCCTTCTGGCCCTCGGGAAGCTGAGTCTGGAAATGCTAGACGCCTCGTATTTACGCACTTTACCATACATGGGAATTACTCGGTGCTGACGTCAGACAAATTCCTGGGCAGCTGCGCAGTCGGATGGTCACGTCATCCCAAGAGAAATTCCTGACAACTGGAAACCGCGGGGAAGCCGCCTGTCAGCAGCCAGGGCCCCCTCCCCTCCCCCTCCACCCGCGCATCTACTGTGCGTGCGTGCATGTGTGTGTGTGTCTTTTCCTCAAGCAAGCTCTTTTCCAGGCTTCATTTCTTTCCTGCAAACCTGGCCCCAAAACTCAAACACCATCAGACCTGGGGAAGGCAGATCCCCTGGGTCTGGAGGCCAACTTCCAGGGGGGGGCCCCCTCCTCCCTGGCCATGCGGCAGAGAGCACACCTGGAGGTCTGAGTTCTAACCCTGACTCCGTCCACGTTCATACTGGCAGAGCCATATGGTCCTCAGACGGATTATAAGCGGCTGGCAAGTAGCCTGTGAAGCTTCCTGAATGGCAGGCTCTTCCTTAGTGAGCCGATCTAGAAACAGGAAATGTAAGGGAGTGGAGAAAAATAGTAACACGGTGACCAGGCGTGAGGGCTGGAAGGAGTTCACCTGGTTTGGATGGCAGCTCAATACTGAGCGAGTTACTACGAGCTCTGAGCCTCAGTTTCTTCATCTGTAAAATGGGGGGCATCCACACGTACCTCATAGATGGTCCACGATAATACACGTGAAGGATTTAGGCCAGTCCCCAGCACCGGCAAGCGTAGATATCTGTTTACTATGCTCTCAAGGAAAGGCCAACTCCAAGACTTGCCAGGACGCCCAAGCAATGGCAAATGGTTAACTTGGAAGAAAAGATCCTTTTATTCTCACTAGCGCCTCTCGGATCTCAAAATGTTTAATGCCTGACTCTTCAGTAATTAAGGAAGCCAACTTTTCACCATAAGTCAGGCTTACCTGAAGTTAACACTTCAGCAGCCGTGGCAGAACCAGAGGCACTCACAACTAGAATACACAACTGTGTACTGGGGGGCTTTGGGGAGAAGAAGAAGAGGAAAAACAAAAAAGAAGATTGGCAACAGACGTTAGCTCAGGCGCCAGTCTTTAAAAATAAAAACAACAAACTTTAGCAGCCCATCAAAAAAGCCCTCCCCATTTGCTGTCCCCACCAGGAGACCCACAGTGAATAAAACGCTGCCTTTTGCCCTCACCTGGCCCACAATGCTACTCATGGGGGAAAACTGGCCAGTAACCACCTGCAAGGTTTATGAGTGTCCAGGAGGCCAGCTCAGCGAAAAGCCCCTTCCTGCCCTTTCATTCAGCAAACATTTACTGAGCCCCACCCAAGAGTCAACAGGCACTCCCGGTGCAATTCTGGCCCACTGAGGACGTTGGCCCCAGAGGCCGACGTTGGCAATGAGAACAGAAAACACCCGGGCCAGGAAGGATGGTGTGAGGGCAGCCCAGGGGCAAGGCTGCAGCCCTCCTGTCCTCACGTTTGTCAGCAGCCCGTGCTGGGCGGGTGGGCCTGCTCTGCAGTTTCTCTCCTGCATCTCCCCAGACCCCCTACCCAGGGCAGTGCCCCCACCCCCCACACCACGCCCTCTGCAGACAAACTTCCTTCCCTGTCCGACTGTCCCTCGCCCCAGACATCCTCCCTGAGCCAGGTCCCCGGGAGCCTGCGAGCCATGTAAGGCTCGATCCAGCTAGGAGGGGCAGCTGAGGGCTGGGGACAGTCTCTCTGCAAGAGGTGGCCCTGGGCTCCCGAGTGGCAGCCCAGCTGGAGAATCAGGAGGGTGCCGTCGCTCGAGAGCAGGTGAAGCTCAGCACCCAGGTCCCCAAATCCCACGTGGGAGAGATGCCCACTCTGCGCTAAGCCGACAGAGAGAGAGAGGCGCCCGGCACCGCAGCCTCCTTGCTTCTAGGGGGCGGGGGAGGAGGGGAGAGGACCAGGGGGTCAACGGTAACGGAGCCCCACCGTATTCCAGGTCTGTGCAGCACATTCCCAGAGTGAGTGCCGTCCCCAAAGGGCACTGAGCAGTCCAGTCAGCCGTCCCAGTTCACCCGTGGCTTAAGCAGCAAATCCAACTGTCAGGACTCAGTCCGCCTTCCTGACAACTGCTCACCAAGATCCCAGGCTGCCTCCTGGAAATGCCCTTTCCATCAGAGCCGGGCGGACTTCCTCAGTGCCACTGTGACGGGACCCCAGTGCAGAGCCCTCTCGGTGGGGGGGGCGGGGGGGGCGGGGGGGGCGGGGGGCCCACACATCCACTCACCCTCAGGAGCAGGGCTGCATGGCTGCAGCCCAGGCCTCGGGGGAAGGGCCTGACCGATTGCTCCCGGTTGGACCGGGGCCTGAGGAGTTTCCAGCAGCACAGGGACCAGGAGCTGCAGACCCCGCTCAGGCCTGTGAGAGTCAGTAACAACACCGGCCGCAGAGTGGCCTTTTGGGGGACATATGGCCACTTGCTTTGAATGTGCTCCATACCGGCCTTTTTCTTGCTCTCCAGCCTTCAAGGGCGGAGGCTACAAAATCCTCGCTGTGGGGTCTTTCAGGCTTCCTAATCGTCCCCTCCTAGCCCGGAAACTTGGTGCAGGGGGAAGTGAAACGTCGCAGCTTCCACCTCGCTCTCCCGCCACACCTGCGCTCCAGCACTGATGCCTCAGGCCCGCGAGAAGCCAGATGTCCCCGCCCCCCGCGGGCACGTGTTCCCGGAGCAGGAGGGTGAGGGCGGGGTGGCACGGATGCCCTCATCCCCCCGCCGTACAATGAGCGTCAGTGGCGCGCAGAATCGCCGATTGTTTTGCGGCCAGACCTGCCAGCGGCGCAGGGAGCGGGGCGCCGGGTCGGGGCACGCGGGGGCTTCTGCGTCCGGAAGCCCCGGGCGGCGAGGGGCCCAGCGCCTCCTGGAAAGAGCAGCGCCGCCCCGGGTACCCGCGGCCACCGCTCCAGCTCCCCGGCCGCCACCGGCCCCCCGGCCGCGCCACTTTCCCTTCCAACTTTCCTCGCGGTCGCCCAGCCTGGGGGCGCTCGGTGCGTGCAGCGCGCGGGCGGGGACCGCGCGACCCCCGGGCGCACTCGCTCACCTGGCGGCTGGGTCACCGGGCGGAGGGCTCAGCTGGCGTCTGGGTCACCAGGCGGGCGGGCAGCGCTCTCCAGGCGGCGGCTGGGTGCGCCCGGCCTGCGCGCCGTTTTGTTCCGCTCCGGGAGGCGTGTCCCGGCCACGCCAACCAGAGGGCTTTGCACACTGCACCACCAAGCTGATGTCACGGCGCGAAGCCGGGGGCGGCCCCCCAAGACCCGCGGTGGCCCGCTGGCGCGGGCAGGAGACGCTAACCCAGGCGTCCCCGCGGACCCGCTGTGCGCCATTGTGTGCGCCCGCTATGTGTGACCACTCTGCCCCCACTGCGTTCTGCCTCTGTGTGACCACTGTGCACCCCCGCGGACCCACTGCGCTGTTGTGTGCGGCCTCTTGAGTGACCCACTGTGTGCCCACTGTGCGTTCCCGTGGACCCACTGTGCAACCACTGTGTGCTCATTGTGTTCTGCCGCTGTGTGACTACTGTATGCCCACTGTGCCCCCATGGACCCACTGTGCGCTGGCCATGTGTGACACTGTGTGTGCCCGCTGTGCACCACCATGGCAGAAACATCTGGCACGTGCCCACAACCTCTCAGGGTTTCCCTTCAGCCAGATGGGAGGCTGGAGATGTGACCTGGGAGATCAGACCCGAGAAAAACTTGTGCCCCAAGAGAAAGGGGGGTGTTACATTTGTGCGTCCTGGTGGCAAGGTGTAAGGGACACGTTTGGGCTCCAGAGCAAGACAGGCCAGAGCTCTGATCCTGCCCCTTCCTCCGAGCCGCTGGTCCCTTGGCCTAGACATTTAGCCCCTCTAGGCCTCAGGTGCTGCATCTGTGAAAGGGGTACGACCTACGATCTGCAGGATGTGGTGAGGGGATGTGGCCGTGTGGGCCTCCAGCAGTGGCCCTCCACGTGGAGCTGGATAAATGTCAGCTCCCTCCCCCAACAGCTTTGTCCCCTCAGAGTTCCCCAGCCTTCCTTGCATGCACAGGAGAACGCCCCACTCCACCCCCCCAAAACAGCAGCCCTAAAAAGTGGATGCCTCAGCTGGGGCTTTTCTCGGGGCCTCCAACCTCAGCACGACAGACACAGGCCCCTCACAGCTGCCCTGGGGCAGTTACCCCCTGGCTGTGCCACCCCACCCGGTCCCCAGCCCCTCCCGAGCGCCTGCTGCAGGCATTTCAGAGGGCAGAGAGGGTCGCAGCCTGCAGAGCAGCTGCCTGGCAGTGGAGACCCCCACCTCTTTCCTGCACGCAGAGACAGCCCAGAAACCCAGCGCCCCCAGGGACAAAGAGCTCAGGCAATGGAGGAAGGGACTGTTTCTTCCTGGCTCCGGCCCCGCCCCCAGCAGGAGCACCGCCCTGTGTTTGGGGCTGTGGGTTTGGGTTTGCAGGAACCTGAGGAGTGTCAGAGACTGGCGTTCCCAGGAACGGGGAGCGGAACGAAGAAGTGAGAGCCTCGGGGAGACGGAACCGTATCTTCCAGTATGTACAGTTTTGTGGGTTGTCGACTGCATTTCCAAGACCAAAGGGTTTTATTCTCCACGGTGCAATTGCAAGGTTTTTACTGAGTGCAGGCCGAGTGGGATACGAACCATGCTCAGATCCCGGGCTCTCGTTGCACTGTGATTGTGTGCGTTCTGTGGGTGTGTCTGTGTGTAACGTCCTCCTGGATCCTTGGCATCTGGAGCGCTCTCTGAGAAGGAATTACTGCAGCCTCCCTCTGTCCGTGGCAGATAACTGGGGACAGGTCCTGGAGGGTTTGCCGGTCACCCCTCATCCCACGTCACACATAGATGCAGCTGCCACCTCTTCCAGCCTGGACAGGTGTCAAGGGCTCAGGCCCCCACAGGCTGGATCAGCTCTCTTCTGGGAACAAAGTCAAGAATTTTATAATCCAGAAAATGAAGTCTTTGTCTAGGTGTTTCTTGCCTTTTACCATAAGAAAGCTCTGTCCTTCGGCCAGGCCCTTCACATGAAGAGGGCCCTTCGAGCCTGGGACGTGTGCAAGTATCAAGCAGTGTTTCTAGATTGAACTGTCCTCCTCCGACCCAACCAAGATGTAGGAGGGGAAAGCAGGAGAATTCCCGGTCCTTCCTGCACTGAGCAAGCAATAGATCAACAGGTACACTGAATTCCAGAGCCACGCTGAGTGTCAGAGACCATGTGCTTGCTGCCCAAAGGTGGCGATCCCCTGGGATTGTCCCCTCTCCCTTCAGTTCTCAGCGTCCTGGAGAGCTGAGCCGTGGAGTCTTGCCCAAGATTTTACAAAAGGGCAAACGCCTGCACTTCCTTCTTTGGTCTGGATTTGTCCCCTCAGAAGTGGTGGGGCTGTTGATGGATGTCCCCATGAGGACCTGGCAACCTGTGCTGTGACATGTCCTTAGAAAGGTCCAGGGAAAGGACCCAAGTGGCCCCAGTCACAGTAGAGGATCTTAAAGCACCTGTAAACAGGACGGCCATATAACGTGTCGTTCAAACTGGGATGCTCCTGATAGCGGATAGGGTAGCAACAGTATTCATAAGGACACTAAGCACCAGGACTGTCCCCGGCAAACCAGGACCCATGGTCACCTCACAGGTCCACCGCAGACTGCGTCAGGGTGCATGTCTTGGAGCAGTCTGGACAGAGCTGGAGATAAAGGAAGCCAGGTGGGCCCTGCCTTGTCTGCTGCTTTTCCAGAACCTCACCCCCACCCCCTGCATGCTGCCAGCCGTCTGGGTGTGGTCTTGGACAGGCCATTTGCAGGCAAGAAGATTCAGGGAGTTAGGAAGGGCCCTGGGGATGCGTTGAGTCAAAGGTGTGCCGGGGTTACCCACCGTGCAACCAGGCACGAGCTTCATGCTGACATCACAGAAAGGCCATGAACCATCAGTCCTCGGGATGTCACACAAGCCGAAATGTCCCTAGGGCAGAGATGGCTATATGACCCAGCCCAGACTGGCTCCGCCCAGCCAGCAGCACCCGTCTCTGCACGCAATGCAGTCAGAGCTCATCACCAAGGGAGTCTCTGCGGGGGTTCCAGAAGGAGGCTGCCACACACAGGGCCTGAGTACTTCTCTGGACTCTCAAAAAAGTCTAAGCTTTCTAGTATC